>NC_056740.1:45076599-45092988 GCF_019279795.1 Protopterus annectens | reverse complement strand
TTTGGGTAAAAGTGAATGCTAACGCGGCAGGGTTCAAGACCTGCAAGGTTATTTATTTTGTTGCTGGGCAGGACAAGGGGCATTAAATACAGAGTGATTAAGGCACTTTTGAGCAGTTGTAAGTGGGTTTGCATAGGTTTGCGCGATGGTAAGCAATGCTAACCGCCAGTTAAATATGCTTACAGAGAGTTAGCTTCAAAATTGCTTAACCTGTGTGCGCATTGGTTACCCCCATGCAAATGGGTTTAAACTCGCTTACTAGTGCTTAAATATGCTTACTACTGCTTATTGGTGCTTACACTTGCTTACTAGTGCTTACTTCCGCTTACAATTGCACTGATTTAGACAGTAATATCTAATGGTTCTTGGGAAGGTGGGGGATTTGGAAACTGTATGGGGTTGTCATTCATTACACATTTTACCTTCCCTTTGTATCCATGCTTCCTGTGTACATATACTGTATGGGGCACATGTGCTTATCTGGGGACTTTGCAATATTATGACACTGACACCTCACATGTGTATTTAATGCAGCTCCAGTTCACAAATATATGTTATTTAGTGGGTTATGCAAATAAAATATTGGTCATAACGTGATTTGCCATGGAAAATGGAATGTGCTGCAGTGGGACCCAAACCGGGAATGCCTGCTTGTAAGGCAAATGCACTGCCCACTACACTATTGCTATACTGCTTTATTTGCATATATCTTCCTTGTTATCCTCTTTAGCCATTTAAGCTGCATTAACCGTAGCTAAGCGATGGGCACACCCGTGCACCTACAGTTAGCTTTAATCGCATTCTTAATAAAAAAAAAAAAGATTTGTTTATTTGATTTGTATTTACTATTGCTGTTGTGCACATGGGGGAATGTTGCTAGGGATATGCGGACACTTATGAGCGGTCTCGCTCATTCCTTTGGATTTTCTGCAGTTCTTCATTGTGGGGGTGTGTATATTCTGAGAGCTCTGCTCTCAGACACACCACCTGCACTCTTACATACTCCATGTAAGATTATAAGCTTAGTCAGCGAACCTTCATTAATATGCATGGCTCGCTGCCATCCTGCTCCTAAACAGCCACTTCCGTGCAGGACTAAGCTAGTCCTGCAAGAAAGAAAAGTAAATCCAGGGGGAGTGTTTTGCTGTTATGCCTTCAGACTCCTTTTCGTCAAAAGAATATCAATAGTCAGATGTAGTTGTGCATACTGTTTGAATATCCCATTGGAGTTAGCCAATTTAAACACCTGTGTAGTATATATACATGCCAAATCTACCTAACCTACTTTGAATATACTGTTTTAATAAGGTCAAAAGAAAAAAAATTTACATTTATTTAGTCTTAGTTCTATATCTAATACCAGAAACTTTACCTATGGCCTTATTGTTATATTCTTCTTGAAGCAAAATCTGAACTTGAAAGAAGACAGACTGTTTTGCCAATATGTAAGGGGAATATTAAAATAATTTTCATTTTGTTTCAAGTTAATTTGAATTGCTTTAACTATTTTTCTTTCTGTAAAGACCCAGAATATCAATTTTCATCTTAGCCATAACATGAGGGATATTGGAAACTTGCCAGAAATGTGACACTTTATGATGGATTGGTGAAAGGCCTGCACAGTCTTTTTTTTTCTGTCATACTTCCCTTAGTCACAATAGATGGGTGTCATATTATCCAGATCTTAGAAAGGAAAAGAAGGCTATCCTTGGGATTTTTTTCCCTAACTGGCTGTCAAGTCATTGTGGGTCTTTCTCAGATTAGGAGCATTAACCTGACAACTGCATTATGTACAAGTGTCTCGGTGTATCAGTTTTAAACTTCTTTTATAAACACAACTATTTTTAACAGGTTTTTGCACAGAACATTTGCCATTTATAAGATACTTTAGGTGGTATCTTAGGTGTTAGTCTAACATTTTGAAAGCCCAATTACTGAGTTCTCCTGAACAGTAGTGATTTTTTGTATGTGTAGGTAATATTCTGCACTCTTTCAAGCTAGCACATGACTTGTCACATCAGTAAAATATATCTTGCCTGTGTTGGTAGTATAGTGAGATATGCCCCATACCACCTGAGATGGAATAACATCTCAGGAACTTGAGGGAACTGGAAGAGAAAGTGTTCATTCCACCCTGGGGGAGGAGGGGGTATGCGCACTTGCTGCAAATTGGGTTCAGTTCCCTGGTGGCGACTGGGGAAACAGCCTTGAGATTCTGCCCATGGGTGGGTGAGGCAGTCCATTTGTGGCAGCCCCTTGTAGTACTGAGGAGGTATGTAATGCACTGATGCATTACATAGCCGTAGCTGGCTTTTCTAATGCTCCAAGCCAGATCCCTGCCCCTCGGTTCTTCAAATGAGAAGCAAAAAAATATATATATTTCTTCTTTAGAACTGTAGCAGGCCAAATGATTTTAGCAGATGGATTGCTACAGCTTTACCACACCCACAAAGTGCTGAAGTGCACTTATATACAGACATTAAAAAATGTTAATATAAAAAAATATGCAAGGAATGCACTTCACAATCTCTGCCCCTTTGCCCCTCATTTGATATTCTTCTGATGCCCACTTCATGTCCCACTGATGATGGGTTATTACTGAAGGTGCACAGAATAGGGAGGAAGAAAAGGAAAAATGCTTGACCCACCAATGATGACTGCCTGTGTGGTCCATCTTGGATGATTCTAACATTCAGTGATAAGGGGACAATTAGGTTATTAGGCTGGTGGGGGGTAATGATCAGCAGATAACAGGAGAAAACAGTGAAAAAATAATATAGATCTTACATTATTGTTTTGGAAGAAGTTACAGTTTCCTGTGCTAAATATCTATTGGGTCTAAGTCCAAGACTATCTTGATATCTTGTTTATGTGTGCTTATATGCATGTATATATAAATACACACACGCATACACACACACACACACACACACACACACACACACACACACACACATATATATATATATATATATATATATATATATATATATATATATGGGATTACTTCTAAATTTCAAGCTTTCACAGGTTTGAATTTCTTATGGTTGAGACCATAAGATCGAACTTGCGAAAGTTTGAAATTTAAATAAAATAGCCCCCCCCTCAAAAAATGTTTTAAGTTTTTGCAGGGGGGCAAACCCCTATACATATATATATATATATATATATATATATATATATATATATACACTCTAAAAACTTGCAAATGCATGAAGAGACCAAGAGACAGAACTGATCCTTAGTGCTTTTGTCTTTATTTCGATGTTTTAAGACTTCATCACAGGGTAACGGTAAAACTGTAAATTTATACACACATGTAGAGAGGAGGCAAGCATAACATTAAACTTATTTACCAATTCTGTCATCTGCTCGGGAAGATTGTCCCATCACAGTACCGGGGTCCCACTTGGTGTCCAATGCGGGAGGTCAGAATATCCACCAATGAGGAGGATGGGGAAGTATGGTAGGCCAATGATATGATTTTGGAGGGATGACCAGTTGTGGGAGACCTGGGGATGAAGTTAACAGATAGGAAGAGTCCTGGTGTAAAAAGGTGTGGGCTGTTGCGGTGGGCAGGGTAAGAGTGAAAAAAAATAAAATGTCGGCTAGGTAGTTGAACAAGGGAGTTTAGCTGAAAAAACAGTATAGAATGATTCTATGAGTACTGGTGCACTATAAGAATTACTCAGCAAGGGTTTGGAGCATAGTATCCACTACTCTTGTGCTCGAAACTGAACAAATCACCGCATCCGAGACCCGACAGTTGCTCACTGTGTGCAGGTGGAATGCTAACCAGTTGGAAGGAAGGGGGGATTGGCAGACCAATGAAGAGGGAGTAACCTAGCCGACATTTTTTTTTTCACTCCTGTCTCCGCCCGCCGCTGCAGCCCGTGCCTTTTTACACCAGGACTCTTCCTGTTGGTTAACTTCATCCCTAGGTCTCCCACCATTGTTCATCCCTCCAAAATCCTATCATTGGCCTACCATACTTCCCCATCCTCCTCATTGGTGGATATTCTGACCTCCCGCATTGGACACCAAGTGGGACCCCGGTACTGTGATGGGACAATCTTCCTGAGCAGATGACAGAATTGGTAAATAAGAAGTTTAATGTTATGCTTGCGTCCTCTCTACATGTGTGTACAAATTTACAGTTTTACCGTTACCCTCTGATGAAGTCTTAAAACATCGAAATAAAGACGAAATCATTAGCGGGCCGGAGTTCTGCTGTGGCGACCCCTAACTAGGAAAAGCCAAAAGAAGAAGAAGAAGAACAAAAAGCTTGATGTACATTTACCTCAGCCAGAGCTGTAGCTAACTTTTCTGATGCCATGCACATTTCCTTGATCTGGCTTGCGCCTCTACTTGAAGTTGAGGACTAAAAAAGTAGTTTATCCAAGCTTAGAAACAACGAAAATAAAGGTCTTCAGCTCTGAGTTAAGGAGCAAAAAAGGGGTTCTTTAATTTCAAATGTAGCCAATCATTTGCTTCAGTATAAATACCACACACAGAGCACTGAAGTACTTCAGCCCTGAACATTAATGCACTACCAGCATTCATTTATTGATGCTGATAGTGGACTACCTGTCAAGCAGCATCTCCTGATCACATCTCTTGACACCTTCCTCTGGGGCATCTGCCACCTTCACAGCACTTTAGGAATGCCTCTAACCTCAGGCTTAGGTACCAAATGAGGTTCAAACAATAGGGCAAAAAAGTCCTATGGCCGATGCATATAGGATCTAGTCAGAGACTCTGGCAACACAACAAAGCATCTGTAGAAAAATATATCAGACGTTTCTTAAGCTGAGTATTTCATAGCATAGTTAGAATATTGACATGCTGTACTGATGAGCCTAGCCAAGGAGGAAATGTTTATAACTATTAGAATCTAGTTTATTGTCCTGAATGTATTGCTAGAGACTTGTCTGGTCATTGTGCATTTGGGTGTTGTTGTACTGAAACACTTTTTTCATGTATATCTGCATATCTCTTGTGATGCCTCAAGACAGGGAGATCTACAAACATTTTCTATAGATGTTCCTCTGATTTGCCAAAATCTCTCTGATTGAATCCTATTTGTGAGACTGCTATGAGACTTTTTTGCTGTTATGTTGCATCATGTGGAACAGTTAAGAAATATATTCGGGGTACATTCGATGGGCCCTTATCTTTATGTGATGACAAAGTCTTGCATTTTTCTATTGCTTAATGCAAGCTGTGGGTGGATTACTTCCTTTGGCAAATACAACCCTACCCTTTCTTACTGGCTGAAAGTGACTGCACTAATCAAGAAAAGTGTGCTCTGAAATTGTGAAACATATCACTGCAATATTAGGTTTTACTGTTTCAAAAGGATTTAATATTTGATTTACTTTTACTTCATGTATTTCAGAACAGTTCAGAAACTTGTAACAGAATCCAGGAATGCATGGGGCTAACATATTGTCTTCTTTAAGAGTAGTCACTGTAACAGTAACTTGTTATATCTGGATTGTTTTCCCACACCTCATGCTTCTCACAGCTTGCATTAGCAAATATAATGGCGTCTAACCTTCCCTGAGTTCAACAAAGGAAGTCTATACCAGTATAGACTGACTTAGGTCCATGTTTGGCTCTCTTTTGTCAGCTGAGTTTGTGTATGCTCACACCAGCTTATCTTGCTTCCTCATGCAAATTTAATTGTATAGCGCTGAAAAAGTATTCTCCTGTAACCTAAATTGTTGATCTTTTCTATTTTACATTTATTATTTTATGATCCCCACTGCTGCTGTGACTAGATTGGTCAACAAATTTAAATACAGGAGACAAATGTACCAAATATTTTCACTCTGTGTTTGCTCTAACTGTGATCTGAATGTGATGTGTTAAGGTTACCTGCAGTATAAGAAATTCAAGTTGGCTAGAAGAATTAGAAGGCAGAAAGCTTTATCCTTTTTCCTAATGTTAGGGAAATTAAAGTCCCTTGAGGAAAAAAAATCCTAAAAGAAATTCATACATCCTCTGAAAGGCTGAAAAGGTGAAGAGGCTTGTTCAACAGATACTGGAACTCATGAAAATAGATTATTTCACCCATGGGTTCTAGGACTTTTGCTGTGACTGTATCACCTCCTTCAACTGTTAATACTTTTGTTTCAACTCCTATTGACAGGGAAGAGGAGTTGTTTCCACATTAGTTGGAAAGCCAACACTAATTCAGATACCAAAAACTAAAGTTTAAAGATGTACCTAAGTCAGCAAAGAAGGTAGCTCCAGCAGTCATTCATGAAATGATACAAGCTAGAAGTCCTGGAGCCCAAGTTGGCCTAGACACTTTAATCAATTTAAATTGATTTTAACTGTGTAGAAGGAATATTAACTGAACTGGAAGTTTTCACTCTGCTCTTCAGTTAGTCCTACCCACCCTCCCTGTTTTTGTTTTGGTGTTAATCTTAGTGGCCTTGCAACTGCCCGCCCCTCTTGTAAATTTGTGTTTGGATACTCCTTCTGGGCCCATCTCATTTGCTCACTCAACTGAGTGCAGTGAGATCATATTCTGATTTCAGGCACTCCTACTGTGTACAAAGAGAGCATCTGGGAAACAGAAAAAAAAAAAAAAAATTAAGCTTGTTTCCTGCCTTTCCTGTTAAGTGGTATAGACTATTTGTAGGCTTCTGAGCCCCCAAGCCCTTCTGTGTTGGAGGGAAGCCTTCTAGCTTAGTTTTTTTTTCTTATAACTAGCCAGTTTTCTAGTTTCAGCACTCAAATCTGTTTCTTTGATCTCAGCACTTGTTCAGAAAAAAAAAATTTCATCTGCTTTTACTGTACTTGTGTTTCTACCTACTTTTTTACTTTTGCATCATCTTAAAAGTACTCAATTGTATTTATTACTGCTTGGTGTAACTCATTCTAAGCCTTTTGGTTTAAACACTTGGGCTTCGGACCAGTTGTTTTGCACTGAGAGGGTTTGTGGTCTGCACTGTAGTGGCAGAACAGGTAGCTTACATCCTTCTAGGTTGGGAACTGCTGATTGAGGGCTCAGTGTCTGTTATTCTAAAAGTGTATTAATTCTGGTTTAAGCACTTGGGCTTTCAGGCCAGTTATTTTACATTAAGAGGGTTCGTGGTCTGCACTCTTGTGGGAGGAGAGGCTGGACTCTGCCCTTCTGAGCTGGGAATTTCTGGTTGAAGGCTTATAGTGCATGCATATCTGAACTGCTTCTTACTGAAGTTGGTGCCTTGTTTGCTGTGGCATAGACTGGATTCGGGCCTGCTGGATCTAGCTTTGTTTGTGTAACTTGAGCACTAATCCAGGCATTCTCTAAAGTATTCAATTGTATTTATTACTGCTTGGTAGTAACTTGATTAAAGTGTAGCTATAATTCTAAGTCTTTTGGATTAAGCACTTGGGCTTCAGACCAGTTGTTTTATATTAGGAAGGTTTGTGGCATGCACTGTGGTGGCAGGACAGGTAGCTTTCATCCTTCTAAGTTGGGAACTGCTGATTGAGAGCCCAGTGTCTGTTATTCTTAAAGTGTATTAGTTCTGGTTTAGGCACTTGGGCTTCAGGCCAGTTATTTTACATTAAGAAGGTTTGTGGTCTGCACTCTTGTGGGAGAAGAGGCTGGACTCTGTCCTTCTGAGCTGGGAATTTCTGGTTAAAGGTTTATAGTGCCTGAATATTTGAACTGTATCTTACTGAAATTGGTACACCTTGTTTGCTGTAGCATAGACTAGATCCAGGCCTGCTGAATCTAGCTTTGTTTATATGCTTGTTGTTTGTTTGCTTCTTATTTCCCTGGAACGCTAATTCCACCTAATACGTGGCTTCTCAGCACTTCTGTGGATCACTAGTGATATCTGCATTGCTTACTGTACTTATTTCCTTGTTTCACTTGAAAGAAAGTTACTGTTTGTCGTTTTGCATTTAAGTTACCTGTAACACATTGCACTTAAGTTACCTGGCACTTGCTCACTAAAGCAATTATATAAGTCAGCACTAAAAATTAAAAGCACTACACCCTCACTCCCCACTGGCCCTGGTTTTCAATTATTAAGGAATTCCCAATATTATTCTAGCATGTCCAAAGGTCAGTTGTCAATCTCCTCTCCGGTCCAGCTGGTGAATCTGGGAATCTTGAGGCAATGTTACAACTGCCTCATGTACACAGACAACCCTCTCCTCCTCCCAACAAATTCCAACACATGTGAGAGATGCAACCATATAGCCAAACTGGAGGCTATGCTCTCTCAACTCAGTACTGGCATAACCAGTCAGGAGGAGAAGGAAACCACACTCACTACAATTCCAGTCTCACATAGACCTACCACGACAGCAAACCAAACACATAATCACACAAAACATACTGAGGCTCTAAATAAAGATCTGCCGAAGCAGCAGAGACCTCCAAAGCAGACACCCAAGCAGCCGCTACCCCAAAACAAAACACGTGCAACACATATCTCACAAAGCCAGTGTGCCAAACAGTCACAGCCCTTAAGACTAAACAACACACCTGATACACTTGTAATAGGTGACTCTATCGTCAGGCACACTGACGTCCCGCTCACCAGGCTGAACAAGGAGAGGGTCACGGTGAGCAGCCTGTCGGCGCTAGGATCCACCACATAACACAAGCACTCAGGTCACTCCAAGGCAAGTACAAATATGACTCAGTCATTGTCCATGCTGGTGTGAATGACCTGAGACGTACCTCCCTGGACTATATGAAAAGAGACATAAAGGAGCTCTCTGAGCATGTAGCCCAGGCTGGTATGACCCTGACCTTGAGTAGCATCTTACCCTCACCAAGAATGATGCCACAATATGAAGACAAGATGATCAATTTCAACAACTGGCTTAAGTACTGGTGTCATTCAAAGGGGATCCAATGCCTGTCAGCTTGGGATGATATGCTCGACAAGCCACGATGCTTCGCTAGGGACGGCTTGCACCTGTCACCCCTGGGCTTTTGGATATTGGCAAAGGCTCTTGCTACCCCCATAGTGCCTTTTTAGGCAAGGCTCAAAAGACAAACCCACCTCCATAGGTATCACAAGGGATAAGAAACTAAGAGTAATGCTACTCAACACCAGAAGTCTAAACCTCAAGATGCACGCACTCGAAACTCTCCTTAGCATGGAGAACATCGATATCTGTGCAGTAACAGAAACCTGGTTCAGGGCTCCCGAGAGCACCCCAGCACTACCAGGTTATACCTCATACCATGCTTTTCGGCCCCAAAACTTGGACCGAACCACAAAAGGAGGGGGAGTATCGATATTCATCAAAGATACCCACACCTCCAGGTTGGTGGCAGAGCACGAAGCATCAGATACTATCCATGTGCAACTAACAGTGGGTAAAACTGCCTTCCAGTTTATAGCCTGCTACGGACCACCCTCCCAAACCCAGGAACCCCACTCAGCCTTCCTGAGAACACTGGAAAATATGAAGGTCTCTCCAAACACCATTATATTGGGCGACTTCAACTACCCAAACATAGACTGGGAGCATTACTCTAGCTCCAACACCCTAGCCCAAAGGTTCCTAGAATTTATAAACTCAAATGCTATGGAACAACTTGTTACCACTCCCACAAGAGGGGAAAACATACTGGACCTGATCATCACCAACATGGGGACTCTATGCTCCAGACCAGAAGTGTATCCCTCACTGGTAAGATCAGACCATAAACTAATCTCACTGGATATTCACATCCCGACCCCACCCCTGCCCAGAAAACCACAGTGAAAAACTTCTCTAAAGCAAATTTCACACTCCTCAAAACTGAGGTGGAATCCTTCAAAGCCCCCAGGCCTGTGGAAAATACGGCACAGACCGCAGAATCCTTTATAAACGCATTCTATGAACACCTTCAGGAATGCATGGATCATGCGATCCCAAATAAAACCAAGACCCAATCCTCCAAAGGCAGACGTCCTGTCTGGTGGACCCCAGCCATAAACAAACTATACAATAGAAGGAGGAAGCTACTAAATGATAGAGCAAAATCCCAAAAGGGAAGGCATCACTGATCAGTATTAGCAGAAAACTACGGGCACACATAAAATTGTCTAAGGCCAGCTTTGAGAGAAAAATTGCACAGGACACTAAGGATAATCACAAGGCTTTCTTTAGTTATGTTAGGAACCTGGGTGGTAATTCCCAGATATGCTCAGAATTAGTCCAAAATGACAAAAATACACCGAACCCACAGACATTGCCAACATCCTAGCTGACAGGTTCAGTGCAAACTTCTTCCCCCCTTCCCACCAAAAGGGCAAATATCTATCCCAGCAGAGTGCTGCCCCCCTGACATCTCAGATGCTCAGGTAAGAGCCGCCTCTCCAAAGCAAAAACACAGCATCAATGGGACCAGATGGTGTCCCGGCTGCATCCTACATGAACTCCAAGAAGAGCTAAACCCAAACATAAAACTACTGTTCAATCTCAGCCTTACTACAGGATATGTGCCCAAAGAGTGGCGTACAGCAACAGTTGTCCCTCTCCATAAAGGTGGTGCCTCAACGGATCCTGGAAACTATCGCCCCATAAGCCTGACTAGTTTGGTCTGCAAAGCTATGGAAAGGATCATCATGGACCTCATAAATAAAGATATTGGGGACCTACAAACACTGGATCCTACCCAGTTCGGCTTTGTTAAGGGCAGATCCTGCCTCTTAAACCTGGTTGATTTCTTTGAAACAGTCACCAAGGCCATTGACGAGGGGAAGGTGGTCCACACAGCCTACCTGGACCTCGCAAAAGCCTTCGATACAATACCCCACTCGGGCATTATAGATAAGCTCACCAGCTTAAATATAAACCCCTATGTCACTAGATGGATTGCAAACTGGCTCAAGGACAGACCCACATGGTTAGAATTGCTGGAGCCATGTCAGACTCCAAACCAGTTACAAGTGGTGTCCCACAAGGCTCAGTCCTGGGACCTCTCTTGTTCAGTATATATTTCTCGGAGGTACAGGCCAACACGGAAGGACTGTGGCTGACCAAGTTCGCAGATGACTGCAAACTGGGCCATAATCGACTCTCCAGCTGACACAAGCATCCTCCAAAAGGGCCTCATAGAAACAGACAACTGGTGCCAGAGCCATGGCCTCAAGCTAAATGCCAAAAAGTGTATAGTCATCCCTTTGGAAAAACAAAGTGCCCACAAATTACCACATAGGTGGTAATCCATTAAGTACAGAAGAAGTAATTAGGGACCTGGGGACCCAAGTTGATAGCAATCTCTCATTTGACAACCACGTGGCCAAAGTGGTTAGAAAAACATTTTATATAGCCCACCTAATCATGAAGGGATTCACATCTAGATCGGGGAGGTCATCGTGCCTCTTTACTCATCCCTCATCAGGCCCATAATTGAGTACAATGCCCCTTTTGGGATGTACCTTACCAGACACCTGCAGCAACTGGAAAGACCCCAAAAGTACCTCACCAAGAGGATCAAAGGGCTCAAACAGATGCCATATGCTGCCTGGTTAAAGAAACTCCAGCTCTACTCAGTGGCATACCGCCTGTTCAGAGGCGATCTGTGCCTGACGATAAAGCCATGTCCAACCTGGAATTAATGGACATGCTGCACCTCAGAAAATCCAAATCCCATCGAGCTACGTGCTCGAGAGACTTGAACCTCAGCACTGAAATAAATAGGACATGCTGGAGGGACAGATTCATAACCCAGAGGCTCCCTTCACTCTGGAATAAAATCCCAGTCCAGGTTAGGCAGAGTCCCTCATTGACTCTCTTCAAGAGGAATCTTGATGAGTGGATGGGAGATCGTAGGTTTACCCCGGGTATCACTTCTGTGTCACTGTTAGACAGAGGCACAGTATACTAACCTCGAAAAAGGGCATAGCAAAATAAATTTAAAATGGGTGGCGAAAGCCAAACACATTCTGGCTAGGCTTATAAATGCCCTAGGGCAGATAGCCTAGTATGAACCTATGAACCTATGAACACTTAATTGTGCTTGTGATACAATTGAAAAAGCATCTAGAGCATCCATATTTGGGTGCTTTGAGGAAATATTGGCTAATAGTCCTAGAAACCCATCAAGAAGATATGGAAACACAGATTTTTATGACCCTCTGTTGATAATTGCTTTGTTGGGTGTCAGTCATCATAGATGTTAAAGTACTGGGGATATAAAGAAGGACCTAACAACCAACAAAAAGAGAATTATTATCCTGCTGTTTCTTCCTCCTATAGGAACTGCCTTTCTTCACAAAGGTATATTTATGGAAAGCTTGTCCGGCAACATATTCTTATACCTCCCAGCTGTCCAGAATTTTACAGTGTCCCAGATTTTGCCTCATATTTTAAATTGTTACATTTTTGATTTTCTAGTAAATTTTTGAGGATTACAGTTAGTAATGCCATAAATTACAGTTTGATACTTCTTATTGTTTGGAAAATACAGGTTGATGCAAAATCTTTTGTTCTGTTAACCTTTTAAGTGAATTAAAGTAATATTTAAAGAAGTCCCCAATTTTCACTTTTTGTCCTCCCATTATTTGTTCTTTTTTCTGGAGTTCCTGAAAAAGAAGTTGAGGTATTTTACTAGATCTCTTAAGTGCATGCACATGAAGAGACCTCATACAGTTAAAGCCTAAGGATTGATTTACTGATTAACACACCTCTCAACTGTCCAAATTTCACAGAATATCCAGATTTCTGCCTCATATTTTTGGTCTAATTCTTATAAAATGTTTGCTTTTCTGGCAAACCATTGAGGACTGAAGTCATTAAATAATGGCAAACATTTGAGCTTCAAGTGTCATATCCTTCACAAAATGAATGCTAATGCAAAACCTGTTATTCTAGCAATTTTCTAATTTCACAAGGACAATATATAAAATCTGTTCCCGGGTTTAAGCCTTTGCCCCCACTTTATTTTTGGCTTTGTCCATATTCATGAATTAAGAGGCTGAGAACTCTGCTGATTAATTATAATGTTGCCTTGATACACTGTTTTTACATAATGTATACATTTAATTTTATTTGGGGTCATTTTTTATCTGCATTTAAGAAGCCAGTATTTGTTTATAAAAATAAATTTGTTTTGAAGTGCAGTATGTTACAGTATTCATAGTGGTCCACAAGTTGCATCCTTTATTGTAATAGAATGATATTTGTTATGTTAGGATATTCATAGTAGTACATACTTTGCATCCTTTATTGTAACAGAATTATATCTGAACTTCATTCTTTTCACCTATTGCTATGTCTGTGTAAATAATTTGAAGTTAATATTCTTTGCTTATAGCTACACTTGCAGTAGAATAATGTAGTTTTAGTGCAGTCTTGAAAGTATTAATATTCTAGAAATACACATGTTCTTAATGGAAAGTCCTGGATAATATGCTGTTGCCAACCTTTTACATTAAGGCATAAGAATTTATTTAATTTTGCCATGCAATGAAATTTATCTGCCTTAGTTCAGTGACTATATTTATTGGTTGGCTAAAGGATATTAGTTGGTACATTACATTTCCCATTAATTTGAATTGCCTTTTAGATTCAACCTACCTCATCCTCAGAGAGTTTATATCCTCACTGCTAAAGCTGGCATATCCCTTTTATATAAGGGAATATGTTGAATGTTGGTAGATGTGCCACACTTGAGGTAGTCTTGCAGTCTTTCTCCACAATTAGTAGAAGCGTTTGCCTTTTGCTTGGCTGTTAACACATGCCTTTATTTATAGTGAAAGTAACTACTAGGCTTTGTTCAGTGCTTTGCAAAGTTTTGACTGAATGGTTTTACTTTATGCATGTGAATTATACTTGTCATGCAGTGAATAAAGATTTTCCGTTTTTATTGCATATGTCTATAACAATACTGTTTTGCCATGCAGTCACAGCTGAGTAATGTAATTGTTATGACATCACATTTAACAACTGTTCCACCATATTCAAAAACATAATGTATAGTCCCACAGTCTGTGTGCATGACGTGATATGCAGTCCTGAATGCACCTCGATTCATAGCCATGAACTGTTCTACAGATATGCCTTGTTTACAGATAGAACTAACCGGCAGTTATCATTGTATTATACACTGTATTATATGCCATGCTGTATCAGTCATAGATGAATGATAGAAGAGACAATATGAGGCTGACAGGTAGTGATCGAACACTCAGCAGTAGCCATCAGCTGCATATCTTGTTAAACAAGTAACCCATCAGTGCCCTGAGCAGTGCATATTGATAAATAATCAACTCAAAGTATTGTAAATATAGAAATAGGGGGTCAGGAGTTGCATATCATACAGTGATACTAAGTATTCTCTGCTGCTACTTTTTCTACTATCCAGAAAGAAGCAGAACATGGGGAACAGCTGCAGTGGCACATGGACAGTAGCACTCTGTTAGGATATCTCTGCTCCACAGCAAAGGGAGTTACCAAATCATAAAGAATTTCTGCCACATTTGCCATATATGTGGAATAGGTATTATCTGTTGCAATGAAATGATTCATTGTTGTACTGGCTCCCACTGGTGGGGAAAGTTTGGCTGCATCCCTGAGTTTATGTCAGAAGAAGGCTATTCACTAGAGGATACAGTGTACCACTACAGTTAAAAACAATATTATGCAATAATATCTGATGTTATGCAGATTTTGTAGCTCAGCTTAGTTCCGTTGAGCAAAACATTCGTGTTGTGCTAGTAAGGCCCTCCCTCATAGTTTTTGGTGTGGTTACTCTGTGCTTGTAACAATGTGATTCGGTTAGCCTAAACTAGTAACAATAAAACTGTGTACCACCCATATATGCTACACGTGAATCATATATGATGTTGTGAGCGTTAATTTGCATATATGCTATATAGTTTTATCACACACCAGCCCAACACAGTTGTGGGTAGTATTTATGCATACTACCATAAAATGACAACATTTGATGAAATAATAAAACAACAGAAGTACTATAAAATAACTTTAATTAAAACTAACATACTATATAATCTTAGTGCTTCAGCGATAGCCTTCAAAGAGCATAAGTTTAAAAAAAACAAGCGAACCATGTGTATGTGTATGTGTGTATGTGTGTGTGTGCGTGTGTGTGTATTATATATATATCTATATATATAAAACAATTACATAAATTACAGAAACAATTAAGAAAAAACAAAGTAAAGGCAATCAAATAAAGCAATAATTAAAGAGACTTGCACAGTAAAGTACACTATAAACACTCTTACAAGTACATTCACTATTTAAACCATATGGTTGCAGTGTATTACATTTTAAAATAAATGTGTCTCCTTATAATGGAGATAATCTGTTTTATTGCAACCTTCTCATTCATTTAAAGTCACTTGCTGTAAGACAGCAACCTGCTACAGACTACTATTACAACCATGATGGTGTAAAAAGTGCATAGCTAATGAACTATTTTCTTTACTACATTTTATATCTCTGTTATGCTCTTAAAGTCTAGACTTTAATTTTCTGCTAGTTTGGCTAATACATACTAGACTGCAAAGATACATTAATGCAGATATATGACTTCCACTGTCTTACATGACTAAGTCTGAGTAACTTCATATTTCTTAATATTTATTTTATAAAACTCCCTAACAACTGCATAACAACTACAAGTGCCATAAGGGAAAGTGCCCTTAATCTGCACACAGATATTGGAAGGAGATATTATTTATTTTAAAATTTAATACGATGTTGGAAGGAGATATTATTTGTTTTAAAATTTAATACACTGCAACCGTATGGTTTAAATACTGAATATACTTGAAATAATGTTCTGTAGTGTTTATAGTGTATTTTATTGTGTATGCCTTTTGAATGTCTCTGTTATTTTTTGATTGCTTTAAATGTATTGTTTTTTTCTTAAATATATATATATATATATATATATATATATATATATATATAGATAGATAGATACTGTTTACTTGTTTTTTTAATTCTCTTTGAAGGTATTTGCTGAGGTGGTAAGATTATACAGTATGTGAGTTTTAATTAAACTTTTTTATAGTACTTGAACTTCTGTCATTTTATTATATATGCATACCATCCATTATCAGTGATAGAAAAAAGTGTGTCAGACACGTCTAAGAACACTTTTAAAATTATAAAGTAAACATTTCTTAATATTTGGAAGAAGGGCATCATTAACTTCCTTCACAACCAATCTTGGTATGTGCTTGAAAAGGAGAAAATCTCACTGTGATATAATGTCAGGGAACCTTTTTGAAGTCTAACAGGTCATAAGTTAAACATTCAAACTTCCGAACCTGTGACATTGTTTATAAGAACTTCTGTTGCAATACAAGTGGAAGGATTGACATTCACCCTCCAGCACAGTATTGCTGGCTAACAGTCTTCATTTTATATTACACCTTCTGGTTCCTCAGTTCCATT
>NC_056740.1:44979099-45071599 GCF_019279795.1 Protopterus annectens | reverse complement strand
AGTACATTTTAACAAAATCCTAGCAAATCTGCTATGCATTGTCTGTACTTGTACAAGGTTGCTAAGGCCTGGAACGTCTTACCTGTATCCATCAGGTCTATGCCCTCCCTTCCATCTTTCAAAACCACTCTGAAAGACTCTAGCTAAAATCTGACTCTGTTCTTGCTCAAAAGCAGGATAAACTATATCCCTAAATGTGAACAAGTACCTTTTCATTCCTTACACCTCCTTACTCTCCCTTCTTCACTTACTACTATTTAATTCTTTTCTGACTTTCTCTCTAAATATATCATAAGCCTGTTTCCCTCACTTCATACTGCAATTCCTATTTGGACTAGACTAACTTACCTTTAATTGCTCTGCAAACTGTATAAAATGTCTCTAAATACAAAATGATTGTCATATATCTTGTATCGATTCTTAACCAATTTTTTTATATCTAATTTGTTATAATTATTTAAACTGCAAATGCTTTTGTTTTATTTTTGAAGATTGTAAAATTATTGTTCTTAAAATGTTTTGTAATAATCTGGAGCTTTTCTTCCTGGGCCTCCGCTGAAAATAGGCTTCTACCCAGTCGGACTTTCCCAGTAATCAAATATCAATAAATAAATAATAAGTCATCCCAAGGAGTTGTAGGCAGATGCAATACCAATGTTGAAATGAAGGGCATACCACACACTTGCCAATGACAGTGTGAACACTGACACAGCAGACAGTTAATCAGCATGTGAATAGGCAGGCTGTACACAACAGATCAGTCACTGGGAACTATATCCACACATACAAGTATGCCAATACATGCATCATAAACAGCACACAAAACATTATAGACTTGGATGTAAATCATCTACCTCAAAATCTGTGTGACATTTACTCATGCCTGCCTGTCATTTAGGTTGCTGTTTACACTTCAAAAACTATTTCCAGAAAACATGGTTTACTGCTAAAAGATATTTAAACATATTTGTATTTCAATTAGACTTGTAAGCACAGGTGTAGTGTGATTATTGCACTTACCTTAGTGATGCATGATAGGTATTCTTGCATCATAAGCAATACACATGGCAATGTAAAAAATACAAGCCTGAAACACGGATCATTTACATTTTCTTTGACAAAATCGATGAAGTAAGCAGAATACCTCTCTCCCTCCTCTGCTCCTCCAGCCTGTGCATCTGCTCAATGCACAGGGCATGATTACAGGTCCAGTCCTTGTCACCTGCAAAAGGAAAAGAGCAGCTGTGAATGATGTCGTCCTCAAATAACAGGTATATACATGCTTGGATCAGGTTCTAAAACATTTTCCTTTGAAGAACATCAGAGAATCACCATACACATTTCGCAGTGCTACAAACACAGTCCTTTACATCTTTGAACTCAGAATGGAGGACCTGAAATTCAAACCTGGAGCTGTAAGATACATTCACAATCTAACCCTGATAGCCACCTGCCTAGCTAGTCCATTTTGCCTGAGAGCATGTGTTGTGAATGCAGTGAAAAGACTTGGAGTTATTAATGTGTAGGGATTGTTACTAATATAGATCACAGCTTAGGATTTACAAAAAGGACAATTTGTGGGCATTTCATTAAATAATTTGCAAGAAAGAATTCATGTCATTACAGTAACAACCATTAATAGCAAGTGAAAACCTTAATTCTTTAAACAGTGGGACAGTGTCATATATCACATAACTTTTGTTAAAAGAGAAATACAAGGTGCTATACATCGGGGACACAGTAATGTATGTGGGAGGATTACATGTAAAGATATTCCTTGGCAAAGTGCACTTCACAAATCAAATGCATACATCACTCTATCTCCCTTTTTTGCATTTCAACTGCATGTCTGACCATCTGACTCCCTCCAAAGATAGGATGAGGTAGTTAAGTGAATTTAATAATGAAGGACAAAATAGCACTTTTGCAAATCATAGCATATTCCAAAAAGCTTTTTCGCTGAAATATAACAGTCTGTTCCAAGTGTTATACATAACCCTGTATTTAAAGAGGTGCTGTTCACAGAACATTATGGATTACAAAAATATTCACAGGAAATTTGGTGAATAAATGAATTATTCTTAATCATGCACAAAATAACTGTTAATATCCATACATGGGTATGTAGAGCAGAGTTTTCGACAATGTGTGAAAGATACAGCAATAAGAATGTAATGATATGCTTCGTCTGTGTGCAGATGAACCTACAATATGCAAACATATGCATGCTTGCCTGCTTCTTTACAGGCCAAGCTACCAGCCAGCACACATTTCTTCCTAACAAGTGTGTGTGTCTGTGTGTGTGTGTGTGTGTGTGTGTGTGTGTGTGTGTGTGTGTGTGTGTGTGTGTGTGTGTGTGTGTATCCATATTCTTGCAGATAACAGATGAATACGGAAACATCTGACATACAACCACTTTTGGCCATCGTAAGCCATCATAAGCTACACAAATAACAAAGCTATCAACACATGTTACCAATGAAAAGATGTGTAGGCAGTTGTACATGCATTCATCTTGGCATAAACAAATGGGACTGTAATAAGAATGTTCATTTTGTTAAGAGGAATGGACTAAAAAAGTTATTTCTGAGTTATTATTCACACATACACAGGAAGACTAGGCGATACCGTCGAAGTATTACAGATATCTAAGGACTGCGTAGTCATCAGTGGTCTAAGAGATATAGGTGTCAGAGATACATGATTGTAGTGGGTGTTTGAAATAATGTTGTTATATGTTGGATCTACAATGTGCAATATTATGTATATGAATAGACCCTATGGGAATAGAACCCATACTTATATAGATAGCAGTCACCATGTCTTCTTAATTATCCAGATGAGCTAATTTCAGAACAGCCCCTTAATGGTTTTAAAAGGCATGTATCTGATATAGTTGGTACACAGCTATGTCTCTATATTCTGTAGGAATGTTCATATATACATAGGATTGTGACATTTACTGTAGGCATCCACTGGCTGTCAATGCACCTCGCGATCCCTCTGACAAAGTTCCTCTTTGTCCCTCTGATTCAGGTCATTGTAGAGGTGGCGAACCTGTGCTCCAGTCTAGTAGATCCCGGGACGTTGTCTATTCCCCCTCGCAATCCAGTTCCAAATGTCGATCATTGCAAAGTTCCATGGACTGGCTCTCATCTGATTCTCCACTCCAACGTAGATACTCAGCATCTGGGTGTAGTGTCCTCAGTCCAATCAGGTGTCTGGACACAGCAAAGCCTCCTGGAAGTAGCCATCTTGGTAATGTTGATACTTCAATGCCTGAAAAATGCTCACTGAGCTTCTACTCAGTTTGCAGGTAGCAGTGGTTTGATCTGTAAATGTTTCAAAATCAGTATTTAGAAGTGACGCTTAATTCATGTTACCAGATTATGGGATGATAACGGGCATGTGCTAAACATGGTACCATTTAACGATACCTACTGGGTACTTAACTAGTGGGAACATGTGCATATCACTGTCTTTCAGCTGGCAAACAGACCTAGGGGGTGACAGTTTCTCCCCACAGGAGAATTAAATTAGAATAGATGCCCTGCAACAACATGGCCAGAGATTCCTTGGATGGGCAGGGAATACAGTATGGTGGAATGAAGTCTGGGCCAACCTCAACAGAATGATTAAAACAGTGGAAGGTCACAATCGATTCCATAAGGCCTGTTGCTCACACTGCTCTGACATGATCTTCCATGCAGTCAACAGGTTATGACAGTATGTGAGATCGTGGGATGCCACTGGTGGTGGCCCACCATTGACCCCCTTGATGAGCTCACAGTATTGCTTGCATTCCTACATATGGTGAGTGTGGAGTGTTGCATAACTCGGGATGGGATAGAAGCAGGTGCAGCAGGCTGCACATGTATTGATGTTAAGTTGTCTATCTTGCCTTCGTTCTTGCTGTTTGGGATCGGAGCCGATCCTTGGTTCTGACTTGGCCATCTTCAATAGCTCGAGAGCTGTTTACTGGCTCGGGGCTACCCCTTGTCCCATGATGCCTAGTGATAGCTACCCAGCTCTTGTTTGCCACTTCAGCTGCGAGGTGTGATTTTTCTGGCTCAGGCTCGTATAAAGTTTTTTGTATAACTTTCTTACTCTAGAATTCTACATTTTCATTGTTTTCTTGTTAACGATTAGTCTTGGTTTTTGTGATAGCTAGTGTTTAGTTGTAGTATCCCTTCTTTTCCTTGTAGAACTCATTTAACTTAGAGAGTTCCACCCCACCCCTCCCCACCTACCTCTTCTTGTCAGGTTAGCCGTTTAGGTTAGGGGCTTTCCTTCTACCTTTCTTTCATAGGCTAGCCGTTTAAGTTAGAGGCTTTCCTATTAACAAAAAAAAAAAAAAACTTTAGCTATAGTCTTGTAGTAGAGTGTGCTTTTTGTGTAGACTGTATTTTGCTTCTGGTAGCTGCTGTTCTATGTGTTGTTTCCTTCTTTAAGGATGTCAAAGGAATCCAAAGTTTCTGGATTCAAAAAGCGTGACTCATGCTGTTAGAAAATGTCTCTGACAGATGGGCACACTTCTTGCATCTGTTGTTTAGGCGCTGTGCACCTGCAGGACTCTTGTTCTATCTGCCATGCCTTTAGTCCAGGAGTCCTGCAGGAGCACAAGAATAAGCTTATTCTTAGAGGTCTTTTAAAACCCCAGGATTCACTGGCCAAGAGCTCTTAGCCTGTTAAATCTCCTAAATCCACCAAGCCGTCGGCTCCAAGTTCGGAGCCGTCTTCGGTTCAGATTTTACCTTCTACTTCGGTTCCGGCTGGCACCAATAAGACTTTCAACCCGTCAACTCCATCAGAGACTTCAGAGCCTTCACAGAGCCACAAGAGGGTGAGGTCCCCTTAACTGGAATCGGTACATTCGGCTCCTCGGTCTCCTTTGTTTCAGAGCGAGCGCAGTCACAGATCCTCTCACTCCTCTCGATCCTCTAGGCTGTCGGATCACAATGTAAAGAGAGTGGCCAGTAGGTTGCTAAAGTCACAGGCACTTGCCAAGATGTTTTCCAGCCCTCCTCAACAGGTGTTGGATCCGACCACTTCTCTCAATGTTCCTCCTCTGACTCCAATGAGTTCAGAGCCGGAGTTCGTTGGGGTTCGAGTAGTGGAACCGTCAGCTCCGATAACTCTATCTCCTTCGGGTCCGACTTCGGCTCTGATCCCCTCGGTGGTGCCGTCCATCGAGGGACCTGGCTGCTGGGGTTCCCTCATTGGCTCCGAGCAGGTGAGTGGCATTGGACCCTTGTCTGACCCTGTTCTCCCTCTCGGAGCTTCAGCGCAGGTGAGCTTGGCTCCTACATCAGCCTTGAAGCAGTCTCCCTCGGTTCAGAGAAAGATTCCGATTTCCTCAGAACCGGAGCTTTCTCTGCATCATGGCAGGGATGCCTTCGATGTCATGAGGAGTGTGCTGGCCACTGAGTCAGCTCCACTATCGGCCCTACCGGCTCCATCCCCTGTAGTGCCTGTGCCAACCTCTGCTCCTCCTCCAGACCCCAAGCGTAGGGAACCGACACTCCAGGGCACCCCATTGGGTGTTTCCTCTTCTTCTGATACTTCCCCTGATCATTCGGAGGAGCCCCCTAGTAAGAAGAAGCACATTGACTCCCCTGAATCTGTCACTTCTGATATAGACTTAGATGATTCGGAAGGGTCCCCGAGATCCCCCCCTGAAGATGTTTCCTTCTTGGACATCCTAGAAATGCTTAAGCAAAGGGGGAACTGGAATCCCCTAGCCCCTACCGAGGATGAGTCTGTATTTCTGGATGCTTTTGGTTCCCGACCTTCCACCTCCTGGGTTTCTCCACCTTTCGATCCACTTATAGCAGTGGTGGCTCGAAAGGCTTGGTCAGCTCCAGATACAGTGGAACCAACTCCAAGGAGACCTGGCAAATTCATCACAGCACTCCAGGATAAGCAGTTCCTTACCAAAGGTGTTCCTGTTGATGCCATGGTGGTAACAGCAGCCACCAAAAAAGAGTTAGCGGAGACCTCTTCATCTGTCCATCCTGCTAACAAGGAGTCTAGGATGATGGACAGATACAGGAAGCGAATGTTCACTTCATGAGGTCACTGAACTACCTTTGTCATTTTACCCGGCTTCAGAGGGATCTCCTTAAAAAGCTCGGAGTTACCCTTCAAGATCCATCAGCTGAGGGGGCACAAGCTAAAGTAGCTTCCCAGCTGGTGACGCTTAATTCTGTAGTTAACTCCCCTATGAGGCTCATTTCTTATGCAGCCGATGGTGCGAGTAGAGCTGCTGGTACGAGTGTGGCCCTTAGGAGGCATCCATGGATGCGGCTGTGTAATTTTGCAGAACTCTTTCGAGCATCATTCACCAACACCCTCTTTGATGGTTCTTTTCTTTTTGGACCACAGGTGAAAGACACTTTGACTAGGTGTGAGCAAGAAGGCAAGACTCTCTCTGCCTTGGGAGTCCATTTTTCCACTCCCTCTATCCTGTACCCCAAAGGTCAGAAGAGTGTCAAGATGTGGTTCCGAAAATCCCAGGGAGCCTTGCCTGACGCACGTAGTGATTTGTCCTCCAGGGGCAGAGGGGGAAACAATAACAACAGACGCTGCCCTCGTAGCAGAGGGGGTCCGCAGAACCAGGGAAACAGAGAATCTTTCTCTGATAAGCCCTTTCAGCATCCCTTAAGGGTTTCCCAGCTGTTCACCTCTGGAGACAGTCGGGGGAAGACTTTCACTGTACCCAAAAGCCTGGCAAAATTTAATGCAAGACTGATGGGTATGGTCCATTACATCCGGAGGTTACAAAATTTCCTTCCGTCAACCCCCCTTACTGTCAAAGAAATCCCTTCCAGATGTTCCACCCAATCTGAAGGACCAAGCAGTAATAGAAATTTCAAAACTGCTAGAAAAAAGAGTAATCCAGGAATTCCCGGCAGACCAGCACGGATCCGGAACTTACTCAAGGTTCTTTTTGGTACCAGAAAAGACAGGGGACTGGAGACTGATTCTGGATCTCAGCAGACTAAACAGGTCTGTACAAAGAACAAAGTTTCAGATGGTCATGCTACAGTCCATTCTACCCTTTCTGGGTCAGGACAATTGGATGTGCTCGATAGATCTTCAGGATGCGTACTACCATATCAAGATGGACAGGCGCTCCAGGAGATTTCTTCACTTCCGGCTGGAAGCTAGTCATTATCAGTTCAGAGCTCTGCCCTTTGGTCTCACCACAGCCCCCAGGGTGTTCACCAAATGTATGGCAGTGGTCACGGCTCACCTGAGACGTCGAGGATTCCAGGTGTTTCCATATCTAGACGACTGGCTCCTCACTGCTACTACCAGGCATCAACTCCTACAAGCCAGGGATTACACAATCACAATCTGCTCCCAGCTAGGCATTACAATAAACTTTGAAAAATCTGCCTTGTTGCCCTGTCAATCTATCACCTACATAGGAGCAGACTTAGACACAAGGAACATGTGGGGCTACCTCTAGAAAGGGTGTCTACAATTCGTCAGCAAGTACAAATTCTAATGCTGAGCAAAAGAATCCAAGTCAGGTTCATCCTTCAAACTCTGGGTTCCATGGCAGCAGCCATTCTTCTAATCCCACTGGCCCACTTTCACATGAGGATCCTTCAGTGGCTTCTGTTCACACAGTGGTCTTTCCAACAGCTGCCCATGTCTCACATGATCATGATTACAGAAGCATGCAAAAGGCACCTTTCCTGGTGGATGGTCTCCCCACTAGTGACTCAGGGCAGACCCTTCATTCAACCCCCTCCGGTAGCCACAGTGACCACAGACACCTCCCTGATAGGGTGGGGGGGCATTATCAGGGCAGGACAGTCCAAGGAACTTGGCAACCTCACGAGTACCATCTGCACATAAACGTCCTAGAAATGAGAGCTGTGCTCCTAGCATTGCAAGCCCTTCAGGACTCTCTTCCTTCTGGGACCATTGCAATTCAAACAGACAACATGTCAGTGGTGTGGTACATCAACAAGCAGGGTGGAACCAGGTCCTACCCCCTGTGTCGAGAAGCACTCAGACTGTGGCAGTGGGCTATTTCCTCCCAACATTTTCTGATTGCGATGCACATCCCTGGGAGGTCCAACGTCATAGCGGACAGGCTCAGCAGAACTATCCTCATGCCTCATGAGTGGTCTCTGAATGAGGAAGTTGCGGATCTTATCTTCCATAAATGGGGACAGCCTTGCTGCGATCATTTTGCCACCCCCTTCAACAGCAAATGCAGCAACTACTTCTCCTTTCTTCCGCTTCCAGGTCACTCACCCAGAGACTCTCTAGTCCACGATTGGCCTCAGGGACTTCTTTATGCCTTTCCTCCGTTTGCCCTGATTCCACAACTCATACAGAAAGCAATATCGTTGGATTGCAAAATGATCCTCATTGCCCCCTACTGGCCTCGACAGATATGGTTCCCATTCCTGCACCATTATCTTCTCGATCAGCCCTGGACACTGGATCCGATTCCAGACCTACTGATTCATCAGTCAGGCGGGTTGCATCAATCCCTCCAAACTCTCCAGCTCACAGCTTGGTTGCTCCACTTCCAACCTTAACCAGGCTTCCCAGCATTTCCCCGGCTGTACGTGAAATTATTGTCTCCTCTCACAAGTCCACAACCAGAAAAACTTATGCTAGTAAATGGAAACGTTTTTCTTGTTGGGCAGAGGCTAGGAACGTAGATCCCTTTTCAGCCCCAGTCCACGAAATTCTGGAATTCCTAGCACAACTTTTTCATTCCAGGTCTACTTCTGCTACTATCAGGGTTCAATTAGCGGCCATTTCTAACTTTCATGTTGGTTTGTCAAATTCTAACATTATGTCTCATAAGCTCTGTAAAGCTTTTTTGAGAGGGACCACTCTCCTTAGGCCTCCAGTGAGGGATCTCCCTCCTCCTTGTGACCTTAATTTGGTACTAACTTCCTTAACTCAGCCTCCTTTTGAACCAGCAGTGTCCTGCTCCATTAAGTTTCTATATTGAAAGACACTCTTTCTGGTAGCTATTACTTCAGCCAGACGCGTCTCTGAACTTCAGGCACTATGTGTTCGTCCTCCATACTTGTTTTTTCATAAGGACAGGGTTGCTCTGAGGACTAATCCTTCGTTTCTTCCAAAAATCTGCTCAGAAAATAATTTAAACCAATCTATAGACTTTCCTGTGTTTTTCCCTAACCACACCAACAAGGCAGAGGACAAATTACACCAATTGGACATTCATGGACAATTGCGTTTTTACCTGCACAGGACTAAAGAAATAAGGAAGTCGGACCAACTATTCCTTTCTTATGCTCTAGGCAAACAAGGTCTCCCAGTTTCCAAGGTGACCTTATCCAGGTGGTTGTCTCACACTATTACTTTCATTTATCAATTAAGGAACAAATAGTTACCTATCAAACCGAAAGGTCATTCTACTAGGGCCTTGGCCACCTCTGTAGCCTTCCAGTCTAGGTTGCCCATGGATTCTATCTGTGCAGCTGCTATGTGGGCAAATCCTCATACCTTTATTTCTCATTACAAGCTAGATATGGTTTCCAGGAGCAGAGCTGACTTTGGTTCCACTGTTCTGAAGAGTCTGTTCCAATGAGCCGCCCAGGATTGTAGGTGCTAGGGAAGCTGTCCCAACCAGCAAGAACGAAGGAGAGATAGACAACTTAACATAAAGAAGTTATGTACCTACCATAATGTTCCATGTTAGTTATCTTCATCTCGCCTTCTTTCTTGCATCCCACCCTCCATCCCCCTGTCCTATTGGACCAAGAGGAGTTCTGGTTTCACTGGCTGGGTGTTCTCTGCTTTGTTTCCTTTACTGACATAGAGAGTATGGCAGGTGTACTCAACCTATTTGTGTGGACAGGTTTATTCTCTGGCTATGTCTGGGGTTAGCTATTTCAAACGAGATCTGGGTAGCTATCGCTAGGCATCATAGGAAAAGGGGTAGCCTCGAGCCAGTAAACAGCTCTCGAGCTATTGAAGATGGCCGAGTCAGAGCCGAGGATTGGCTCCGATCCCAACCAGCAAGAAAGAAGGCGAGATGAAGACAACTAACATGAAACATTATGGTAGGTACATAACTTCTTTTTACTTTGCATAACATGGATGACTGTAGAGTAGATTATCACATATTGCTGCTGAATGCATAGGCATGTATTGTGCTTATAGTTTTTCATCAGCAGAACTGAATCATGCACAGAGATTCACACAGAGTGATGATGGTCAATGTAAGTCTGATGACATATAACTGTACAACTGCAGTACAGTGCAACCAACATGGGTAATGCTGTCTGCATTAATATTCATAGGCCAATCTACTTCTGCACAACATTGGACAATGGCAGGTGAGTGTCTCCATACTGCATTACTGTGACCACTACCTGTTATTGCCTCAGTCTCATGTCATGGCACTGCTGTTTACTGTCATATTGTTATTTCCTTAACATTGTTCACTACAGTTATATCCACTGGCAGCACAAACCTTGCAGGTGGAAGTACAGACAGATCAGGTATGTTACCACAACAGGTTCATAGGTTGCAGCAATGTGTAGCAAACCTGTCTTACATGACATTAATGTCACTGTTTTTCTTCACAGGGCCATCTGGCCAATAGATGCACCATACATCACTTGAGTATCCATAGCCCCCGGTACTCTGTCATGTATGTCATCACGTCACTAGTCCATTACTTGAATGACTGTGTTCTCTTTCTCTTTACTTTACCCCTGTAGGACCCGCAGCATAACACACAAACTCACAACATTGGGAGTCTCTCAGTGGTATGCTCTTACCATTCTTTCATACATGTCATTGCTGTTATTCCTGTCATTGCCCTTCATTAACATTGTGTTCTTCTTTGGATTCATAGGACAGACTGCATCATCATCATCACCCAGTGCACAGGCAAGTGGTATGTCTGTGTAATACTTACTGAGTGTTTTAAAGCTGCTGGAATGATCCATGTGGGCAGTGATGTGATTAAGAATGCTGTCTTTGTTCCCCTACAACAGTTGCAGTTCATCCCTCTCTTCCGCACTCTCTTCCCACAAGGATGTGTCAGATTTGTGTCAGTGTTGAATTCCTCATGTATGTCATGTATGTTGGCTATGTAACATAATTGTCAACTCTCTGTTATGTAGATTATGTGACCAATACACAGACAAGACCTAATGATAAGTCATTATTATCAGTAAAATTGCAGTGAGATATATGTCATACGTCTTTAATGATATACAGCATGTGATGTAAGCACGTTGTCCTGATTTCTGTCATCTATTTTCTCTTTTAGCACATCAATTGCCTTTATCCACCATTAACCCGTCCACGAATCCCAATGTGGGTTCAGATGTGTGTCAGTATGGTAGCATGGTCCCTGACACACAGCACACTGACATGGTGATACAGTCTGGCCCAGATGGTGACAGTCATATGGATGCAGCAGTAGCCTTAGATATGGAGGAAAACTTGTCCAGCCATTCTGACAATGAGGGAACATCGGATGGTGGACAGAATGAGGCCTGTAGACAACAGATCCATGTTGAGACTGCTGTGGATGTTGACAGTTCCCCACAATACACAGATACTGCCCATCTCAGTAGACATAGGGGGTGCAGCTGATGTGCATGGGCACATGTAAGAGGGTGTCCATCTATTCCTATAGGTGAATGAATGTTTCCAGTAACATTGTGGATCTGACATCTGTGCAACTGCCTGCACCACAGATTTTATTGTATACCAGCTGGGTGTGCTGCTTGAAGGACAGAAGTGCAGACATGGTAAGATTATGGCATCATTGGATGCACAGAATGGAAGTATGTTATATGTGGCATGGTCCATAGAATCTTGGTCTTGACAGTACTATAGCAGTGCCACATAATACAAACAGGAATCTGTGTCCCAGGACTATGCCTTAGCCACTTGCATGTGGATGAGGCAGGCCCCCTCTTAACAGAACAAACCTTCTCTACTGGGCATTAGTGTCTGTGCTCCAACACATACACATTTCTGCTGCTGGCCCATCTGCTGTGGGCTCAGCAGTCACAACCAGATAGTCAAGTTGCAGTCATGCTGCTTCACCTCCAAATGCTGGCACCACCCCATCAGTCTAATCTGTGGAGCTATATGGGCCAAATGTTTCCATACATGGTAGGGGCACACCGGACTATGGTGTGAGCCATCAGTGTAGGCACCCTAGACTACGTTAGAATAACACTGAGTAGATCCACTCTTTCCACTAGAGTCAGTCTCCCTCCATGGTGAGGATGATCACTTTGCAGAGCAGTGACAATGTCATATGTCTTTGTTCATTGACAAATGTGATGCCAAGGGAGTTCAAAAGTTTTACTAACCATAGCTGACTCCATTTGTTACATTACTTTATCCATACTTTATAGTGATATATTTTGCTTGTGATATTAACAGCAGTTCTGCATTATAACCAGAGTTGCTTTCCTGTTTGCATCTTTTTATAGTGGACAGATAGGAATGTGTTGCACAGATGTGTGTCCCTTATTGTATGCCATGCACAGATACACCAAAAAGAGTCTGTATGCATACCTGTGTCAGTTGTGCCCTGAGTTGATGATCCTTGTTGTGACAGATTTGTATATGTTCATACTGTTATATGTTATGATTATGTTGTTATGTCTGATGCTCAGTGTGTATATCTACTGGGTAATTGCCATTAGATGCAATCTGTGCTGCTGAGTTGGGGCAACACCTGAACATCAGTGTTTAATCTGTGTATTTCTGTATGTATGACTTGTCATGACTCAAAGTTTTGCATCAGATGCTGCCATGTTGTCTGGGCCTGCACTTGTAGTCTCGCCTTCAGTTGCCCACACTTGTGTCTTCTGCCCCCTATGCCCTCCTTCTCTGGATACCTGTGGGATGTCATCTTCAGACATCTGGGGTTCTTTTGGAAGTTCACCTGCACCTGCAGCTGGAAGACCACCATGTGCTCTTGTTAGCATGTTGTGGAGCATGGCACACACAGTTATCATCTGTGCTGCTTTCTCAGGTATGTATTGCAGTACACCCCTAGATGTGTCCAGACATCTGAACCTAGTGTTCAGTACACCGAACACACGCTGAATGGTATTTCGTATTGTTGTGTGTGCTCTATTGTAGGCCTCCTCTGCAGGGTTTGAGGGCTCGGTGTATGGGGTCATTAGCCACGGCTCAAGTGGATAACCACAGTCACCTGTTGTGGGGAGTAAACATACATGTTATCAGCATGGATATTGCTGGGTGGGATGTCTGTAGCTTACATCCAGTGGTGTTCCTGTACTTACCCAGTAGAAGTCCTACAGGTATTTCACCTTACTGGAGTGTGGCTTCCAGGATGTGTTGCCATGATGTTTGTTACACTGCCATCTGCTGCACACACAAACTGGTAGTTCAGGGATGGCCAGTCCTTTCTTTTAGTGTATTTGTGTGCTTCTGGATGAACTGGGGTCTTGTTAGGGATGTGGGTGTAATCGGTTGCACCAAGTACTTGTGGATGAACTGGGGTCTTGTTATGGATGTGGGTGCAATCTGTTGCACCAAGGACATGTGGATGAACTGGGGTCTTGATAGGGATGTGGGTGCAATCTAGTGCACCAAGTACATGTGGAAAGTTTGCAAGGTTATAGAACTGATGCATTACAGTTCTCCACTCCATGGGGTTCGATGGAAAGTGTATGTAGTCATCCACCTTGTTGCACATTACTTCCAGGAATTTTGACAGGATACAACTGGCAGCTGTCTTTGACACTCCTACAGTATACCCCATGTGTCTTTTGAATGTCACAGATGCAATTACACCCAGGCTGAGACACAATTTGGTTTCAAGAAGGATGGGGTTGCCTTGCAATGTTCACACAGATATGTGTGGGACACACACATTGCACACAGCCTGTACCAGCTGCCTCTCTAGGTGTGACCTGTTAATTATTTGTTGATCTGACAGCTGGCTTAGTTGCAGCCTTGCTTTCACTCTAACTGGTTGTCTTCTAGGGTGCACAGCAACAACCTCATCCATGGCTTGTAGTACTGCAGTCTGTTGCAATTCATTTACTGCAGGTTGTATTTGTGTTTTATTTTTTTGGCAATATTATTACAGATTTTGCAGTACTCTGTAGTAATAGCTTCTGTTCCTTGTCATGCTGTATAGCATATGCTGAGGATTTCGGAAACAGAGTTGGCGTTGCAGTTTGTCACATTTAAGTTGCGTTGGGCATTCACAATGTGTTTTGGAATCCATAATTATCTTACTCTGAACAGTTAAGTACTCGGACTGCTTTCAGTGTGCCTTCTGAAATCGCTTCTTCAGCTGGTGTGCTGAAGTCTTCCTTCAGCATGCTACGCTGTCCACAAATAGCTTTTGGAATCTGGCCCTATGTCTGTGAACTAAATATTCTCTGCAGTTTACTTGCAATATAGTCATGTAATGTTATAATATGCTATCTGTGCCTAATCTATGCTATTGACAGACACTGAGATTTACAGTCTAAGATTTTGTGTTTGGCTAACATAAAAAGGTGTTTGCCTGGTGCATCTAATCTTCCTTGACTGGATGAAATGGTCCAAAGGACTGGTTTGAGTAAGTACAAACTCTGCTAATAAGATATAGCAGTGCAGACTGACTTAACTCTAAACATTTCTGTGAGCCATTCTTGGTGAATGCAGGGTCAGTAAGAAGCAATTGCTTTTGCTGATGCAGATTGAGCAAAGTATAAGGTTAGGAAGAAAACCCAAATGTAATGGTGTTCTGTTATAGTGACTAGATATGTCATGAAGGTGTATTGTCATGCCAGATATACTTACCCACAACTGTACTTTATGAAGGGTTGTAAATATGAGATGATTGCTACGTCTGGTCATTTACTGTCAAGGCTTAAGACTGTAAATTATTTACAAGATTTATCCTAAAGTGCTGGGTTTGATTCCCTCTCTTTCCCTTTAAGTGAGTAACTTCAGGCAAGTTATTAAATCAGGCAGTGCTCCTGTGTCAGCTATGAAACAAGACCTGTGTTTCTGTTGAGTTTCCCAGTTAACAGAAATTAAATAGTAAAATCACATCTGCCCTTTCTTTAGTATTTAGGGAAATGATCCAGTTGAGTAGATTAGGCAATCGGTATCTACCACCAGAATTTATACATCCTTTTTAAGCATATCAGTGCAACTTGTCATGATGTAGATCCATGCAGACCAGGTATGAAAATGAAGTAACACTACCATGAAATGTTAGAATTAGTATCGGTAAAGGCAGTCCAATTGCACATGAGGAGGGCCAGCATGTGATCTTGGTTCATGACTTTTGGTACTGCACTAAGTATAGATCAGCAAATGTAGATGTGCACAGAGTATCTGCCTTACTATTTATGCCATGTGCATGCAGAATACAGCAGGACATATTTGACTAGCAGTCCCCATCAGTCATTCTGACTTTTCATGAATTGTACCGTCCTTGGATATTTGTAATCATATTCAAAAAAATTAATTTGATGTAATGTGTGGTTTCCCTTTCTTTGACATGATGTGACTCAGAATGGGACTATATAAGTGGCAGAGTATTTTAAGGGTGCAGGGCCCATGTCCCTGCAAAAACATTTTTTTCCATTTTAAGAGCATTACATTTCTGTAATTCTTCATTTAGTTACAACATTTATGATAATAATATGCAATACAGTGATTACACTAGGAACCTACCCCTGCACCTCTGTGAGGCAACCTTCATCAAGACCTTTTCCTGGGACACCAGCAGTCAGAATTCTGGTGGATATTCCTGGGAATCAGGGAAATAAACAAGGGAAATGAAGGATGTAGTATTTTGGTGATACAGCGAATCAGAGCAAAGGCGATAGTTTACAGTGTTCTTACACCATTACAACTGAAAGCTGCATTGTGATACAGTAGTATAGAGATGTAGACCATATTATTTAATTGTATTCATATTTTTGATGAGTTTTCACTAATAAGGAAGGCTGTGAGCCATAATAGTTAACATAGTGGAACAAGGCATAATTTTAAGAATTCTGAAGAAAAAGTTTTCATTACTATTAACAGTAACAGAGCAGAAATACAAATGCAAGCGTTCAGGCTAACTGCAGGAATGTGTCAGAAGCAGCAAAATGTTTAATTTGACATTACTTAAGAAATCTGTATTTTTGTCTTCTACCAATAAAAAGTAATTGATGTTTGTGAAAACCTCTTAGTGGAGAAAACTTTTTCATTGACTAGTGTTCTGGTTAGTTAATTTTGAGGAGAAACATGCCAGAAAATGCCTTTAGATAATGTTCTTAGCAGTTCTGCAAACATGAACATAGAATGAGTTTACTATGAAACATTGCATGACAAAACCTGAGCATCAGAAGTGCTGAAAATTAATGTCCAAAACATAGAAGAGTGAAAAGTTGTTAAATTTTTTTTTTGGTGGTGGGGGCTGGGTGGCAAGCAACTCTAAGGTTTAACCAACTCAAAGAAAGCAGAAATGTCACAAAAGACGGGAATCAATTTTTGTGCATACTTGGATATGGCAACAGCAGTGACTTTGTGTGGAAAACTGCAATCTTGTTATGGTCCTCGGTGTCTTGTGTTTTGGATAATTGATGCTCTGGGAATTCCATTTCAGCCACTGTAGCTATACAAGCAGAGCAAAGATGTTTGACAGATTCTGAAGCCATGCCTTCAGATTTTAAATGGCCTTTTCACAGTCATTCTAATTAGACATTTTTATTAAACATTTTCGGTTTCCATTTCTGCCGTCTGCTATCTGCCATATTCCTGAACCGCTCATTGATAATCAGCTGCATCTTCCCCAACACTTGTCTGACTTACCTCATGAGATCAGTGCTTTGGGCAGAGAGATTCTTAGTGTAAGCAGTCAAGGGACATGTGTAAAGTGAGGAGATCATGACTTCCCAGTACACCACCACCTTGATGGCTGGGGAAGACTTTTTGGTATGTCCTATCCACTGTCCTTCCTTAATTCCCAATGTGAATTACATATACACATATCCCTAGGTTAGTATCATTAGTGTCTACCAATTAGTATTGTAAACCCCACCTCTTCCCATAGGATAGGCATGCTGGCAAGAAATACTATGATGTCCTATCTCTCTGGCTTATTTCATGTTTTGCTAATCAAACCCAAGATGCAGTCTGTGCTCAGTCTGTCTGCATCATAGGACCTGCACAGGTCTTCAGGTTTGGCAAAGGACTGTAATTTCACAGTATGTTTTTTTAATCTCCCTTTTTCATATGCAGAGGAAGAAGATGCAATGCTACAACACTTAAAGGCAAAGAGACAATAGTGATAGGTATGGGTTTGTGGACAGCTGGAGGATCATCTTCTTGATCTGAGAAGAACATCCTGACTTGAACAGAGACAAGAAAATGAAAAAGAGAATATTCATGTGCATTTCCACCAGCATGAAAAATGGTGCATGAGTTTCCTTCTGTCCTGTAATTTAACCTTCCACTGCTAAGACATCATGTGGTGATTTAGGATAACTGAGTTTGTGGGACATTGGTTATGTGTCTGTTCCTAACTTGCGGTAATATCCACTTACATGGATTCATATCCCACAAATGACCTATTCAAAATGTTTTGGGTTGGGGTTGGTGAAACGGTTAAGGTATTTATGTCATAGTCACAAGGTACAGGGTTTGATTCTCATGTTTGAAAGGGAAATTGGCTAGGCTTATAATGGCCTCCAAGGGCAGCTAACCTAGTACATGCATATGAACTGATTTTAACAAAGAACTTATGATTACTACCATGTGTGCTTAGATGTCAGTTATTGGTATCACAGACATTATGCTCACAGATAAAGAAGCTCTGTTAGGGACATTTCACCCTTTAATGTGTATGTTAGTTCAGTACCTTTGTATTGGTATGGATCTCTCTGATAACAAGGTGGAAGAAACCTTAGCTGAAATTTCCACTGAAGTGGCATATGCTGTGAATAATCTGTGAGATAGAACAAGTGTTATACTGGTAATTGCAGGAAACAGTAAATTAAAAAAAAAACAGAAAATATCCAGGATTCAGTCCTGACTAAAATTAAAGAAACACTATCCATTCAAAAAAAGACCCAGTACTATTTATAGAATGTTCATGTAAACTGGCATGAATATGACTACTAAAAGAACAGGACATGTAGTCATCTCAAAACCGAAGAAGGCTTCAGGTAAAAAGAGCAACAAATCATATTAGAAGAATAAGTATCACGTGGTAATAGATAAAGTCACTGAAGGTCATTTTGCCTGGCTGTGCAGTTCAGGATATTCGTATAGAAACACAAACAAGTAATCAAGATTTACAGTGATGTAAGAAAATAAGCAAGACTTGCAGTAATAAAAAACAGCTTACATTTTCTGAAAATGCAAATGCTTTGAACTGTGAAGTTTCCACTTAAACTTCAGTGTTAAAGTGATTTAAAGCTTAGTAACTGGACTGAAAAAATAAAGAAATCTCTTTACTGTAAGTTTTTGATTTGACTTTTTCAAGTCTACTGCCTTATCTCTGTCTGAAAAGGGAAAATGATGGTCAGAGTTCAGTGGGCCCAAGTCACTGTAATCGATGCGCTATTTCTGTGTTTTAAGATGCTTCAGTGTGTTTATTCTTCTTATCCTCCCCTTGTTGGTGTTATCTGGGTTGTATGCAAAAGGTAGATTGCAAAAAGAGTATTCCCAAGGATTTGACTATCAGCTGATGTTCTACACAAAATTTCATTCTATAGCTCGCTGGCTGGACATGATGTGTGTGCCTTATCTTCATGCTGACACACACTGGACATTAATAGAAATGCATTGCAGGGACTTGCTGGTGGAATTCTAATTAGCCTAGGCAAGATATTCTATTGTACTGAAGTGATTTATGTTTAACCTATGAGAAAAACCTAGAAACAACCTGCTGAACAGTATTTATTCTGGAGCATTGTATTTTATTTCTTTTCTTTAACATGAACAGAACTTATACATTTACCCCCAGCATAATTATATGATTGCTTGCCTGGCTGCACAGCTTTTTTTTAAATAAGACAGATTTTAAAGGAAAAGAAAGGCAAAGAGGTGATTTAAAAACAAATCTGTGTTGCGAGTTTTATGATTGTTTTTAATAAAAGTCATGCACCTTTGTTAACTTGTGAAGCTCTGTACAAAGCTTTCATGATGGTTCATGCTAAGATATTTCTCGTCCTGTGCAGGACAAGTGCTGTTTAAGCTGCCTGTTAGAATAACCAATAACCTTCAAAAACATTACCTAAATTGGTGCATTACTGATGATGATGAGCTATGTTTTGACAATTTTTGTTTGTGCAATGTTACATATTGCTATGACACAGAAACATTTGTCCTGTGTGAAGCTGTGGCTTATGCTACAGGAAAGGTAGACTGTATCACTTACTGCAAGCTTGTTAATCCATATAATGGCATGATAGACTGTCTCCCTGAACAATGCAAATCACATACTTGCCATTCACAGGAAAACAGAGAAAATCAAATTTAGGGCATGAAGTTAACTCATAAAAAAACAAATAAAAACATTTGTACTTAGGTGGTTATGGTAACAATTTTACAACTGAACATTTCGTAATAAGTTTAACATAACCCATATATGCATTCTGCCACCATGTATAAGTTTCCACTTCATTACCCTTTGGATGCAAGATATCATCTGGACCACTGAGCACTGATATATATTGTAATCAAGCATGAATTCATTAGTTGAGCCACACCTGGAGGTAAAGAGCACTGAATTAGTTGGTGAACCTGAAGTTACTGCTAAATAGAATTTGAACCATTAATGGCAACTATATCTACCACTATTTCATATAAACTATACAAAATAGTACCAGAACATACAGTAAATTGCATTGGACAACAACAGAATTTAAGTGACAGAAGATATTCCTTTTATAACCTTGAATATTAAATAAAAAAATTCTGGATGAAGGAAGAGAAACAAAAGTTGTTTCATTTGGAGAATAAAAGGTAATAAATAAAGGAAGTTGATGATTACCTGGAACTTGTGGGAGGAGCTAGGGACTAGTATATTTTATTTAAGGGGAAAAGAAAACATTCCAAGGTTATGAAACCTGTCTTCAGCCATCTGTGCTGCATAATTTTATTTTATATTATTTTACTGCATTTTTGTTTGTTGACTGAGCTAGAACACTGAACCATATGGGCCATTTTAGGTTCTGCCCAGACATACAAAGTTGCACTCGCAATTAAATAAAAATATAGTAGGATTAGTTATACATGAAACTGACAAACAATTACAGAGTTTGTACAACTGAAGTTCTGCAACCTCACTGCAACTGTTTACAAAATGCACAAAATGATACAGAGAGAGGTATTTGAAGATTTTAGAAAGGGTAGAGGTGAGGGTGAAGAGTGGAGGAGTAAGAGTGGGGGGGGGGCTGGGAAGGAAAGGAAGGAGAAACAGGGTAAGATGTGAGAGATGGAGAGAGTCAAAAAGAGGGAGAGCAAAGGATGGATGAAGGCATCAGTGGGGAGGGTGGAAGTAAGGCTAAAGATGTACATTAGTCATTGTGGCTGAGTAAGTGGAAGAAGGGCAGGGTTTTAGGTAACTCCTCTGTTATAGAAGCTTTTACATTGAACTTCTTTGAATAAGAATGATTTGCATGCTGAGTAAAACTTTGTAAATGTAGCAATAGATTTAATGTGTGTGTTTGTATGGAAGTCTATACTTTTAGAGTGAGTATGAAGAAACAACATTCTGTAGAGTACAGCCTAGAATTTGTGGGTTGTAGATTTGTGGAGGAAGTAGAGGAGATCTTAAGTTGGAGGGCATGGATTTTTTAAAGTATGTTGGCTAGAAAGGGAAATGAGTTAAGACTAATTAGCTTTACAACTAGACCTACAGAGGGAGAAATTTAGTTTTGATGAGTATGGATCAGAGGTATTCCATTTTTGTAGCAAAAGTGATAAAATGGCAAATATTACTGCATATAGTTTGGAGAGCTTTGAGATTCTTTCTTTGATGCTGTAGCAAATTTTGAGAGACCATATTTAAGTAGGGGTAAAAGAGCTCTTTTGCCAATGGCTGTTCTACCTTCTGGGGAGAAGAAGCGAGAAATTTTCTTTGTCCAAAACAGAAGACTGTTTACTTTGACCTTAGTATGCTGAACATGTTTGAAAGTTGAGGTTGGAGAGTATTCAAATTCTTAGGCATCTGTAGTGTGTTACAGTTTCTGCTGGTTCTTCTGCAGTAAGAGTCCATTTGCCAGGGACTTTGGTCAATCTTTGTTGAGTTATGAAACTGGTTTTATTAGTGCTGTGTAAGAATTTGTAAGCTCACAGCCAGACAGAGTTTGCAATCTTTCTTTGGTTGTTTTTGAATTGGTGAAGATGAAGGATTAGATCAGTAGATCTCCATATCATCTTCTTTTATGATGAGGCACATATGTGGGGGTTCTGCTGGAAATTTATTAATAAACAGAGAGAAAAATATGAGGACAACACCAATTCCCGGGTTACTTCTTTGAGATTAGATGTTGAGGGGAAAGTGAATAACCCTAGTTGGACTTTAAAGTGTCTGTTTGGCAGGAAAACTTTGAACCATTTTGATACTGTGGGGTTTATTCCTGTTGAGAGTATAGAATTTAATAGGTTGGGGTCCACCATGTCAGAAACTTTTGTGAGGTCAACAGATATAAAGCCTGTTTGTTCACCTTTGTTTGTGTATAGCGGTATGCCATCTGAAAAGGTAAGAAGATAGGGCGGTCATAGTACTTACACCTGCTCAGAAGCCATGTTATTGTAGAGATAGTATCTTTTAGGTTTGTAGGTGTTTGATGATCTGATTGTTTATACAAGTTTTTCACATATTTTGCCCAGGGTTGGAAGAATAGTGGTAAAATGAAAGTTACTACCTGTAGATGTTTGGGGAATTTGGGAATGGGTTTAACAAAGGCCGGGGTGTTAAAAAACCTGTAGGTAGAGACTGAATAGGTATGTCAGTGGGTGGATAATTTGTTCACAGAAGGAGAGATGAATACATACGTGTGTGTATGTGTGTGTGTGTGTGTGTGTGTGTGTGTGTGTGTGTGTGTATATATATATATATATATATATATATATATATATGTGTGTGTGTGTGTGTGTGTGTGTGTGTGCACTGCATTTGTCTAAATGTAGGGTTGTCATCATCTGTTTAATTGACTGCATTTGGTTGATATATACAGATGGTCGATAGGTGTGCTAGATCAACAGAATTGAGTTGGGGAATATTCCATTTCCCCTGGGGATTGTGTATATAATTAGCAGAGGGTGTGGGGATGCATGATTCTTTCTTGGCACATGCATGGTAATGCGTCTTTGTTCACTTTCTCGACCTTTTACAGTCGACATATGGGATACTCGACTAAAGTGAGTAAACCTGAATGTTTGTATATATATGTTTATCTGTGTACATATGGTTCTGCAAGTGTTGGAAGGGCTGACTAATGTGGCTCTCTAATTTTATTGGGAAGTATCTCTCTAAACCCTTCGACACTGTGTCTCATCCCATCCTTCTTAACAAACTCTCAGACCTAAACCTCTCTTCTTCTACTCTTGGTTGGTTCCAATCCATCCTTACTGGCAGAAAACAAGCTGTTAGATGGCAGCAGGCTTTCTCACCCTTCCTTGCTGTTCATACAGGAGTATCCCAAGGCTCCATACTTGGACCTCTCCTTTTCAACATTTTTACCAACAACCTACATTCATCCTGCGTTCTCTCATCTGTAATACAATATGCAAACGATTCTTCTCTCATCTATCTCCAGTACTATCTCTGAACTACACACACTAACACAGAATTCTTTTATCTCTGTTGAAAAATGGCTCAGAAATAATCAACTAATCCTTAACCCAAAGAAAACTCAACTCCTTCTCTTCCTACCTCAGACACTCTCTCACTTTAAATCCAACTTTTCTCTTTCCTCCCTAGATGGCACCACTATCTCCCCTGCCTCACACACCAAACTCCTTGGTGTAATAATTGATGACTGACTAAAATTTGACTTGCACATACAACAGGCCATCAAAAAAACTCACCAAAAACTTGGACTACTTATAGGAGCAAAACATTCCTCATTACTGCCACTAAATGCACTCTTGTTCAGGCATTTCTCTTACCTAGTCTTCTATATGCTTCCCCCATCCTTACCAATATCCAAACTACCTCAGTGCAGAAAATGGAACAAACATACAACAAAATTGCCAGTTTTATTCTAAACCAACCACTCATCACATCACTGCCTCTCACTAAGCAAACTTCAGTGGCAGTAAATTCCACTTGTTCTCCTACAATCACAAATCCACACTACCTTTTCCATACTCAACAATCCCTCTGCCTGCCCTGCTCTCACCTCCCATGATGCTTTCTGCTGATTATTATCTTCTCTCAGTTTATAAACCCAAAAGGAATATTGGCAAACTACTTTACAAACACTCTGTCTCACTAAATTGGAACAAACTCCCTCTCCATATTAGATCCAACCTTTCCTTTCCCTGTTTTAAAAAGGAGATTAAATCCCACCTACTAAACTTGAAATTATGCCGTTGCCTTGACCAGACGTAGTCTTAGTCTGTCCTACAGTATAACCTTTTGCATCTCCTTTATTTCTCTGTTAGTAACTTCTGCTTAAACTAACCTCTTAATACCCTCAGATCTACTACTATAGCCCCCTCCTTTCTTTCCTCCTCCCACTCTCCAAACTATTTATCCCCCCCACTTCCTATCAATGTCTGTACATTTTCCTTCTTTTGAGCAATGGTTATACTTTTGTTTTTACTCTTATATGTAGTAAATTTAGACCACTGCTATCAGTGCAACCCTTAATGTTCATAATTTTTCTTTTGTTTTTCTCTTTATAATTCATTTCATATCTGCATTGTTATTTTTAATAGTTTCTGTCCTATATGTTTATTTTTGCTTATGGTTGCTAGGGCTCTTTCTCCTTGGGTCTCCACAGAAAATAGGTTTGTTTGCAAACTCATTTGGACTAACTCGGTTAACAAATGTGAAATAAATAAGTAGGTGATATCATTTTACCTGTCTTCATAGTATTCAAAACATTTTTTAGCTCACTCACTAAGCAACATGTTTGCCTTGAGTTTTTTCATAAGCAGCAATGTGAGAAAATCAGGGCCAGTGACTGGCTGCATGGCTGCAAGCCTGGCCTGATCCACTACCGCACACAGATTTCTCTTTTGAAAATTTCTAGCTACTTGAAGAAAGCATTCTGCTGTGATGCTATCTGTTGTTATTTTATTTGTTATTGTTGTTCTGAGAAATCGAGTTCCAGAAATGCCACAAGTATATTTTAAGAATTTATTATAATTTTACTTTAACATAATTTTGTTGGCAGATTTTTTTCAGAAATTGTGTGAAGACAAAGAGGTCTTCATATGACAGCTTCTAATCTCTGAACTTGGATAGGTCCTTTCTTGTTCAGCTGTTTGATTTCTCTGGATAATAAAGTATAGTCACTAGTCCTCTTGTCCAAGTCTGTGATTTCTTTAGATTGTGAAATCCATTCAGTAATCAAATCAGTTTGTATACTGTCAAGTGTTTTATCTCTTATGAGGTTAGAGTTCATGTTTAGTTCTACTACTTCTGTCCTTGTTGGAAAATCTTGAAATCTTGGTGCTTTTGAAAAATGTTCTGATCTGGCTAGTACTATGATAATTTAATTTTTAGTTTTTGCCATAGGAGACTATTTTTGCGTTGTATTGCCTGACTTAAACAAATTAATGCTTTTCTCAGTTTTATTACCATTTCCTGCATATAATAATGCTTTTCCAAATGCCTTTAGTTTAGAAAACCATGACTGGAATTCAGAAAGGTTAACTCTGAGTGGTAAGCTTTGCTATGATCAACTAACCCTCTTGTGGTAACCCATTCTTATTCAGGGACTGCACTTCTGCAGTGCGTTTCCAGGAGCGGAAAGCATCAGCATGAAGGATGGTTCCACTGGCCATGCTAAATGGTAACGAGGCAGTCCAGGGAAGCAGCTAATGCTAATTAGCCAAGTGCTGTGCCATGAAAATGGCAGCAGATACCAATATATGCTGTTGAGTGATTCAGAGAATTACTTGGCTGTGTAAATTAGCATAGATGGCTAAGAAAATCAACCAGGTGAAAAGACTGTGGTCACCAAGTGAAGTCAATGGGAGAAGCTGCATTACAGGTAAGTTTAGCAGGGTTCAGCAGAGATATAGTGGTGGGGTATGTTTGTATGTATGCGTGCATGTGTGCACATCTGCAGGGCTATGAATGAAGTAGGATGAATGTGCATGTGTGTGTATATGAGTGTGGGTCTGCATGGGTGGTCACAGTAGGGGATAGGTAGGGGATGGAGAGTATGGATACGTTTGTGTGTGTGTGTGTGTGTGTGTGTGTGTGTGTGTGTGTGTGGGGGGGGTGTATGTGGGTGAATGGGTGAGTGTGTCCATAAACCTGACTGAGTGTGGGTGTATGTTTAGTGTTGTGGGAATGTCTGCATGTGTTTGTGTTGGGGGGTTGCCACATGTTTCAGTGCTCTGGTTCTGGACAAAGCTAAAAATAATGGGTAGACCACTGTCCACAATCAGGGACAATCAGGGACAATTCTTAAATATTACTCTAATTCACTTACAAAGTTACTAGAACAATGAGTTTTACATTATCACCGTGTATTTTCTGAACTCTATGCATGACACACTAACATCTGGCATTGTATATGGACTGTAAACCTCAGTGATTTGCCTGAGAAACTGCATTTCTACAAGGGCCAGAGCAAAGGTATGAGCCAAGATCACATGTGTTTTATACACTTCTGGGATGGTCATGAGATAGGCATCCTATACCAACAGGATACAACTGCTGCAAAATGCTTTTAACACCAGCAGTAAAAAAACAGTGATTCATAGACATGAGAATTAGTGGACAATGAGGTCTTCCTCATAGCTAAAGCTGCCTTCATGATCTTATAAATTGATTTACCTGCTGTAAGGCAGGTTATGCAATCGCAGACCCTTCTTTCTAATTCTGCATGATGTTGTATAAACTTTAGTGATGGAAGAACATATTTAGAACTTCAAGTTCCCAGATAGAAAAGCTTCTTTCAGAGACTTGGATATTTCCTCAGAAAGGCTGAAAATGTCAGCTATGATGTATATAGTGCAGGCACAGCTATTGATAAGCTATGTTCTGACTACTGTTCCTCAGTTGAGTTTTTATTTATTTATTTTAGATTTGGTTACCGGGAAAGTCCAACTGGAACACGGTCCAAGCCATGCCAGAACAGTCTCTGAGTAAAAATATTGTAGCTTGGGCTACTCTGAGAAGAATTTCTTATCACTCAATAAAATATGATTATAAGAAATTTTCTTAGAAAATGTTGGATAAAAGAATTAATATTTTCCAAGTTATCCTTTAATTTCATTAAAACTGAATGCTATTTCTAAACGTTGTTCTGTTTCCTTTGAGAAGGGGAGTGATTCTGAGGCATCAAGTAGTCAGGTGATGACAGTTTCCCGTGAAAATGTAAATTGTGGTGAATTTATTAATGTTTGAATATTCTGAACAGGAGAATTACTTTCTAGATTTCTTGAACTAAGATGGATAGCATTTATAGTTGTTTACAGGTGTAGTGCACTGATCTCAACGGACCATTTACAGGCACAGCCTGTCTGAATAGGATCATATAAGAAATGAAAAAAATATATTTACATATGTAAGAATATTCTAAAAACATATGTATGCATTTACAGATGCAAGAGTATGCTACAACAATGGCAAAATATACAAGGAAAACTGGTACCATACTTACTGTGCAGCATCAGCTGCATGAAAAAGATAAAAGATAACTCTTGGGGATGTGACATTTGAGTAATCTGAGATTATTCCTAAAAGGTTCAATGGTATTAGGAAGATATTTTACTGGATCTGAAGAGTATGAGAAAGAACACAAGTGTCAGCCCCCTGACCCAGACATGATTGACTTTGAAGCAGCTAAGAATGGTAAAATATTATCATTACATGTTTCTCTTTCTTTTGATAGGAATTCTAGACTTTATATTTTTCCAAAGAAATGACATCATTTTAATTTTTTGTCCAACAGATCTTTAAATCTCCTTATTTTATTAGCAGCTAGAAAGCAGATGTAAAACAGCAACTGTTTCCTCTACTACAAGAAGATGACTTAGATGATATGGCTTTAGAGCTTATGAAGATTGTGAACAATGCTGGTAAGCTTAGCCTGTTTTTGTATGAAGCTGCATATCATGCAGCCTCTTGGATGGACAGGAGGAAGGAATTGTTAAAAGGTCAGATGAACCAGGAAAGACGTGACCAAGACTATGACTAGACCTCTCAACTTTCCCTATTTTGGAGGAATACTCCTATTTTCAGCATTGTCGCCTCACAATAAGATGCTGTCCAGTTCGATTCTCAGCTAGAGCGTCTTCTGCGTCGAGACAAGCATGAATGGCGTACCTTCATTGAAGGTTGTGCGTCAGGGCTGGTAACTCGGCACGTGTGGCGACTCCTAACCGGGAAAAGCCAAAAGACACAACAACAACAACAATAACATTCCTATTTTCAGGCCTGATTTAAGATAGGTGCATCCCTATTTTCAAATGATTTACCCCTTCACACTATTTTCTGAATCCACCCCATCACATGTAATTTTTGAAGAAGTGTAGTACATAGAAAGCCATACTACATGAAGAACGTACCATTGGTGACAATTTAGAGAAAGGGGAAACACATCTTACAACTCTCTTTTTTTAAACAAAATAAATTACCCTGTATGGTAGAATTTTGAGATGCAGTTCATGAAAGCCTATAGATATTACACTGCTTCTTTGATAATGTGCTTATATTTTCCATCATTTTTGTCACTGCCTGTTTTTTTAAACATGTCTCTGAGTAGTATCCCATATTCCTAATTGTAGTATGAAGAGTTTTGTGCTATTTAGTAATCCAGTTTTATGCTAATTACATGTACAGATTTTTAGCTGGATACGCCTGTATTTCAAGGACTTTTGTTCCTATTTTCAATGTTTGCAGGTTGAGAGGTATGCATATGGATCTTCTTACCTATTATAGTTTCATAGGTTTATTTTATTTATTTTATTTTATTTTTGTTAACTGGGAGGGTCTGACTGGACACAGGTCCATTTTCAGCGGAGGCCCGGGAGAAAAGCTTCATGTTACAATAATAGATTAATACAATACAAAGCAATCAATGAAATTTAAAGTAGGACAGAGGAACATTACATGGCATGTGATAACTATAGTAGAATGTACAATTAGTATAGGCGAGGAGAGATTAACCCCCTCCCCTACAATTTTTTTTCACTTTACATTCACAAAAACATTAATAATTTTTTTTTTATCCCTTCACATTCACAAAAACATTAATAAATTTACAGTCACAGTACATTTATTCTTTAGTATAACTGAGAAGTAAATAAATGCCCATAGTGGCATAACTAAAATATACGTATAGGTAGGATGTGAGTAAGAGGAGCTCTGTTAGCTATTATATTATTCTTAGATACAGATTAGAGCATTTATCAGGTAAGGAATGTAGTACAGAACAGTACCAGTGTTGGTTTGTTTTCTGCTGTTAGATTGGTGATATGTTTGGATGAATATGCAAGGATATCAGTAGAGCTAAGTAACAGAAATGTTATAGTGTAGCAGAATTCTTGCAACTGAGCATAGTTATTGCTACCCTGGTGTGTAGCAAGAGCAGAGCCAATTATTAGAATAATAGGATTTCAAGAGGTGTTTGAAATGGGTGCTAGAAGTAGTGCTAGTTATATTGTTTGGGAGTGAGTTCCAGGTTTGTGCTGTTGTGCAGGCAAAGAGAGATTTACCTGCTTCATTTTTATGTCTTATTACTTGAATGAGATTTTGGGTGCTAGATCTCAGTACTCTAGTGGTGGTATAGGGCTGCATTAGCTGTTGGAGGGCAGGTGTTTTTTCAGGGTAGTAGTAGAGTTTATGTGCAACTGTGGCTTGATTAAGTCTTAATATCTGAGGAAGTTCCAGCCACTTGAGTTGCATTAGGGAAAGACAGTGATGGGATCTATTTGAGGTGTTTGTCGCAAATTTGGCAATTTTGTTGTATCATGATTCCATTTTGTGAAGTTCAGTCTGGTGAAGGTTAGTTAAGCTAGGGGAAGCATAAAGAAGGATGGAGAGGAGGTGGCTTCTTGCAATAGTGGCTTTGGTCTGATTAATCATGAACTTTTTATTTCTATAGAGGAGACCCAGTTTTTGGTTTACCTTTTTGATGGTTTGTGCTCTATGGATATCAAATTTTAGGTGATTATCAATCTCTACTGCTAGTAGTTTGGTGTGGTTGGTAGGTGTGATTTGAATATTATTTTTTGAGTTTATTGTGAGGCTATAGTTTGAATTGGATGATCTGCCAGGGGTGAATAGTATTAGTTTGGTTTTCTTTGGGTTGAGAAGAAGTTGTATTTTAGTAAACCAGGTTTCTGCTAGGGTAAAGTTGTATTGGGTGATGGTGTGTAGTTCCTTAATGCTGGGGGCAGCACAGGTTATGGTGGTGTCATCAGCATATTGAACTACTGTGGCAGTGGGCAGTGAAGAGGAGATGTCGTTAGTGAAGAGGGAGAACAGCAGTGGGCCAAGGATGGATCCCTGGGGGCTCCTATGGAAACTGGTAAGAGGGGGGACAGCTTTTCTTGCCAGAGAACAGCTTGTTGGCATTCTGATAGATAGCTATTGAACCAGAATATGGTGGAGGAGCAAATATTGACACTGGATAGAGTATTGAGGAGCAGATTGTGATTAACCATGTCAAAGGCTTTTGATAAGTCGAGGAAGATGGAAGATATGAAAAGACCTTGGTTTCTAAAGTGGTTGACTGTATTGGTATAGGATAGAAGGGCAGTGTTTGTGCTGTGGGAAGGTCTGAAGCCATGTTGGGAGTTGGATAGTAGTTTATTTTCTTGTAGATGTTGCATTAGTTGCAAGTGGACAACTCTTTCTAGAATTTTTGATAAGGGTGATAGTATGGCTATAGGACGATAGTTGGTCAGCTCTAAGGAGTTGCCTCCTTTGTGCAGAGGGACAATATGGGAAGTTTTCCAGAGGGTGGAACTTTGTGTTCTGAAATTGATCTATTTATGAGAATTGACACTGGGTAGAATATGGCTTCTGCTGCTATCTGAAGGAAATCTGCAGGGAGTTTATCGGCAGCTAGTGTAGTTGGTTTTAGCTTCCTAAGGAGGTTTGCAATCATTTTAGTGGACACTGGCTGTAGGGAAAAGGTAGAGATGTTATTTTTGTATGACTGTTAGTTGAGGTGGAAGATTGAATAGGAGAACCATTATTTTTCTGGGTATTAGCCAGATTTTGAACTGTTTCTGTAAAGAATTTATTAAATTGTGTAGGAATATCATCCTGGTTGTTTGGCAGTACAGGGGTGGCAGTGGATGCTTTCCCAGGGTGAAGTAGTCTATTAATGGAGGTCCAGAATTTTTGGGGGTTGTGGCTATATTTTTCCTGTAGGTTTTTGTAGTAGTTGGACTTGTCTAGTTTAGTTAGTCTCTTAGCTTTATTACGTAGTTCTATGTACTTTGACCTTAGAGCAGTGTTTTTATCTTTGTGGGATGCTATCCAGAGTTTGTCCCTTTCTTTCATTGTCTTTTTTGTCTCTTTGGTGAGCCATGGGGCATGGTGGGTTTTTGTCCTAATGGATCTAGTGGGGGCATGATTATAGGAGGTATAGGCAGGTTCATAGGCGATTACTAGGCTAACGGCTCAAGAGCCCTTACAAGCCTAGCCAGGTTTACCAAGTTTTCTATCTCTAGTGCCACCCAAGGAGTGAATTTGTGATTTCCCACCCATTGGTCCAGAGTGTACTTGAAGGTGGTCATCAGGTCCTGTTTCACCTGAAGATAATTACTTTGATATGTGATCTAGAAGACAGCTGTGTAATGTAAGAGAATCTGCATAGCTACATCTCTGCTGAAAAGGGGCAACTTTTTAGCTCATTCGGACTGTCCAATTCAACCAAGTGTAATGTTTTGACAAGTTTTTGTTTTTCTGCATTTTTTCAGGGAGAGACAAGAAAAAGTATTTCCACAAGAAGATGAGTATACCCCCAATACTCAACATAAGGAAATTTATCACATAGGCCTAGACTCTGTGACAGAGAGGGAAAGAGTTTAAGATGTGGTTTACAGCTAAACTTTCAAAAGAATTCTTAGTACATGATTTTCTCAGACTATGAGATAGACCCTTCTTATACACATCTCATTACTTTGAGGAAGGATATCCTATCACCTCTCCTTTCATTGCCCAACATTTGCTCCCCCCCCCATGTAGTCTCCTCTCTGTCTCTCCTTGAGGGGAGTAGGAAAGCTCAGTTTCAGCTTCATTTGAACATAATTCCTTTAAGTTAATGTTTCAAATAAAGTTTTGCAAACTGTCTGAACTGCCCATGTAACAGAATTTCTTTTGCAACATCTACATCCTTGTTACCCAAATCAAAAACTTTCTTGCAAAATATGTTAGCTGAAATGTTATGAAGAGGATGAGGCTGCAAGATTGAAACCCTGGACTACAGGATGAAGTAGATCCACAGCTCATATCCTTAATCCTTTGCTTTAAATGCCACAGCCTTCAATCAGTTCTTCCTGTCCTGTTTCATGAAGCATGAATGGCAACTCTGGAGCTGGAGAAACTGCACTGACATATCCATTTCACTTTTGTAGGAGATTTCTCATGTTCACAATGAGAAGGTAACATTTTTAGTTCGTAGTTTTGCTGTCTAGCCACACAGCTACTCCCAGGGCATTCACAATGTCCCTAACCCAAACCTAGATACCCAACAGAAAAGAGACATTCACATGCACACATTTTCTTTTAAAACTATCTTTTTCTGCAAGAAGAGGAAAACTTAGTCCTTTCCTGGAGATGATGATTTGGGAATCCTTCCTAGTCTTCCAGGTATGTGACACTCCAAAAATGTATCTTTTCAGCACATTTTAATGTAGACCTCTTGCTGTTCTGCTTGGTTCAGTAGGACAGGGGATAATTGATAGGAAATATGTTCTCTGTTCTCTGGCAAGGATATTTCCAATATTTCCTTTGATTTCATACAAAAGAGGATAGACCAGAAACAAAGACTGTGACTCTCTTTCATTATTCATTGATGACTGTGAAGTATATGGTTTTAGGCTCTCAAGCTCCTATTCATGCAGAAAACTCTCCCTGTACATGCCAAAGAAGTCCATCTTAGTTGGGAGTGACAACCAGATTTTCCTTACAGTGTAGCTTCCCTCTTGGACGTCTTGCTCCTGCTTGATCTTTCAGCGTAGGTCCTAGAGAGAATAGAAGGTACCAGAAGGTCCTTCACAAATCAGAGACAAATCAGCTGAGTAGAAGAAGCTGCCTCAGGGAGGACTGGTATTATGGGCTACATCACCTGGTTAGCTTACTGGTGATGCAGCTTTATCTGTGGCATTTGTATAATGTGGTTCCCGGTTATTCCATGATCAAGGTTCATGTTTCTTACATCATTTATACACGTTGTGATCTAGATAAGGCAGAACTGTTGCTTGGCATTGTTTAATTAAGCATTTCCTTAAAGGGATTCTGTATATTTGCCTGCATTTGAAGACTTGGGCTTGTTTTCAGCCAATATAGTAGTATAGTAAATTAGACATTGTCAAGGAAATATCCTAATGGGCAAGAAACAGTGTGTGTGATTGCTAAGTTGTATGAAAGGTAGCTGTATCTTTTACCACCTTCTCTTTCCTACATTGGCTACCAGGCAAGACAGTGCGGTGGATTAACCTTGTGCCAGAAGTTTGTTCTCAATGCAGGAGACATAGCATGTTGGCCGTTATTTTTGCTCTAAATGTATTGTTCTTTACCTATTGTTGGAATTATTAGACTGGATCCATTGATGGAGTGTGATGTACACTGACAGTATGGTACTTTCCAGAAAGAGGCAACTTCCCTACTTACCATCATTGCTAGTGTGGTGGTAGAGATTGGCCTGTTATGACCTCTTACGTTTGAGTATTCTGTGAGTTCATGCAGTGACTGTACTTTTCAGAATGTCACTTTGGTACACACTATTGCCATCTCTGAATTTTGTTAGAACACTATTGATGCTGTGTAGCTGATTTGTGTATGTACTGCTGAGTAGCATATCATTTCTACATCCCTTCTGCATTGTTTTCTCTAAATCATAAATTGAAAATGATCATGCACTTTGTCCAGACTAATACTTGTGTAGTGCATACAGTATTTATGAATCCCTCCCAGCATTATGCAATTTAAGCTGAAACACAATTGGCTAGTTCATCCCTAAACTGTTACTTCATAATACAGCAAGTCAAATAGAGAATAATCATTACTAAGAAGAACTTTAATCTGAACTAGATAAGAACTCCTGTGTCTGAAAACTCCAAAATGTTCATCTGGCCCTAAACCACAGTGGGATAAAGCTCTGACTGCACTCCAGACAAGCTGTGCTTGACTAGAAGCATATATGCTGGAGGGAGAAGTCAGGGGATGATGGGAGTTAGAGGCTGATGAAACCTTGCCCATCTAGAGAGGAAGGAGGCAGTGTGGCTCAGTCCGTTGATAACAGCTGTAGGAATGTAGGTGTATCACTGCAGCATGCATATCCTAGCATGCCCACCCTACATGAAGTATAATGTATGGCCATAAAGCGTACATATATCACCCAAAATAGCTATAGCAGAGTCTGCAGGCTGCAATGGGGATTCAATTTTATGACAGTCTGCAGAATTTGCAGACCGATCACTCACTAATACCCAACTATCATTTCTACCAGGGAATGAATGAGTTATAGGGCTCTTGCCTCAGTGGAGGAACAAGTGAGTCATTTGGGTGCAGGAAGGAGAGCCATCAGGTTAATCCTGTGGGCAAAAAAAAAAGATTCCAAAAATCTGAGCTCAAAACAGAAGCTCATTTTTTTTCACAAATATGGTCACTTCATTTACAAAGTAATCAAAGTCTTCATGTGGGTCTCGAAAGTAAAACATGCTAAGTATAAAAACAGAATAGCTGAGTAATGTTTCCCGTTTATCGCATAATCTCTGTGCACATAAATCACAAACGTTAAGACTCATACTAGTTTCAAAGTTGTACATGAGCTTGTAATATTTCTACATATCTACATGGAAGTTATTTGATGTACTGAATAATGGTTTAGCTGAAAGGAATATAGATGTTACAACAGTTTTAGAGATGTGTATGCAGATTTATAATACAATACAGAAGCTACAGGATATGATGAGCAGGTCAGAGAAATGCTGCACCCTTTTAACATGTATGCAGTGTGACAGGTTCATTATTCAATTTATGTAGTAGTGACAGAAAGTAAAATGAATCTTGCTCTACTTGCATTCCTTTGAGATTCCCATCCTTTTTTGCATTTTACACTGTATGACTTTTAACTGTTTAAGTGCATAAATGCAATATTATTTTACAAAGTGGAAGGTTAGCTTCACATGAAATACTTCATGTTTTAATAAAAGATTACAATTCTCATTTTAACTAACTTAGAACATTTAATCAAATTATGTAGGAGTGAACACCAGGATGAATGCTGTTATGGGATAACACCATTCCCGGTTCTGTGGGTTACATTTAATTTTGCAATCAGCTTGATGCCTACCAGTAGGCATGACATTATGTCAGTATGCCTTATACCTTGTCATGCTTTAATACAGAATTCTGTAATAAGCATTCCTTGTCTAACAGCCAGGTAAACAAATCATAACGACAGAAGAAAAAGCAGTGAGGATTCAGTAGATTATATCACCTTGTAAACAGACAGAAATTCATAGAAAAGAGCTGCATAGCAAAACATGATCTGAAGTGCACTAATGCATTTCTAAAGTGCATAAAAGTATGCATTTACTGCTGCATCTTTTCCTGGTTAGGGGTCGCCACAGCGGAACTCTGGTCCGCTAATGATTGGTAGTTGATTTTTACATGCAGAGTTACCAGCCCTGACACACAAACTTCAACGAAGGTACACCCATTTACGCATGTCTCCACGCAGAAGACGCTCTAGCTGAGATTCGAACCAGACAGCGTCTTATTATGAGGCGACAACGCTACCGCAGCACCACCACTTGCATACTCATAAAAGTATGCATTTACTGATGATGATTATTTATTTTTCACAACTGCTTAGGTGGAGTATACCAGAGGACTCTTTTTCAGTCTTGACCTGGGCATGAACCGAATAATTTCACATATTAGATGAAATACATAATTAATAAATAAAAACAGTAACAGATAAATCTGAGAGACATAGGCCATGATTCAGAAAAAACCTCACGGCTCACAGTAATTTAATACAGAGGGTGGCTGCAATGAGAAATAACTCATTCTTGATTCATTAGCATGTCACTGAATCACACACTAGTGAACACTAGTACTGTCAGACCTGAGACATAGTAGTATTCTCCCTAGTGGCTCATTGGCAGATATACACCCACCCACCCACCCATCAACAAACAAACACTTCTCACACTCAGTCACAGTCATGGAAACACTCACCCATTTATGCAAACTTGCAGCCTGACAAGCACATGCACATGCATGTCCAGACTCTCCATTCCCTACCTAACCCTTCTTAGTGCAACCACCCAGGCAGAGACACACTTATACTCAAATAGATGCACACACATGCATACAGCTTCATTTATGCCTCTGCAGATATACACACACTAACATGATCTCCCATTCCCATATCTCCACTGAACTTACCTGCAGTGCTACTGCTTTCATAAGATAAATAGGTGACTGCTGTCTTTCAATGGTGCTTACATTTTCCTTCAACAGTGAAATTTTATGCAGCTGAGTGATTATCTGAACACCTGGCAGTGTAAACTGAGAGCTGCTGGCATTTCTGGAGTTCCAAGGAGGGCAAATTGCTGATTAGCATTAGCCCACTCCCCTGGATTGCTATGTGTTTAGCATGCAGCTCTACTACTGAGACCACCCTCTGCATCGAGGCCACTGCTGGTGGAACACTTCAGTGACAGGGCAATCTAAGAATTGTAAATTTTATCAAAAGGGAGAAGCTAACCATGCAGAGCCCCCCACACACACAGTAAGAATTTCTGAATTTCAGCCATAGTTCGTCAAAAAAGAACAGATGTACACAGAACAGGTGAAAACCACCTCATCCCTAAAATAGAAAAAAATATATATATATTAAAAAAAAAAAAACAATGCATCATTTCCTTATCACAAACCCAGTGTAAACTAAATAATTTGAATCAAATAAATGAGTGAACAACATTCTGTATTTAATTACATTACTACCCTTTTAGAAAATGAAACAGGGAGTGGACAAATGAACTACGTAGTCTAATTTGTTTATTGTTTTATTCATTTATTCATGCATTCACGAACTAGTTATGTTTGTTTTTTAAATGCATTCATTGTCAGATATTCAGGCATGCAACTTTGAATATGATATATAAGTACTTTTAGATGAAAGGTGTTAATCCCCTTATCTCTCTTACACACACACACACACACACACACACACACACACACACACACACACACACACACACACACACACACACACACACACACACACTACTGACAACTTAGAGGCTTGCCTTGCTCAGTAAGCTGCATTTTCTAACTGCAATTATACTCTCTGTTGTGTCCTCGTGATCCCAAATGGTCCAACATTCCCTTGAACCTCCTAGCCTGCACTATTTTTTGCTTATTTATAAAATGAGATAAATAAAAACTGAAGTGAAAAAATTTGACAAAATACACCACTTAACTCTTAGGAAAATATATTTCAGACAAAGACTGTTGTGCTAGCTCATAGTCTCTTTAAAACTGATGCAAACCTTTCCCAGGTTTCTACTTCTTTCCCTGTATTCTAATCCAGTGCTCACTTCTCTCTTTCCAGATCTTGTTTGTTGCTTGTCATACATGCATTCAATCAGCCTTTGGATCCTTTCAGCTATGGTAGTAAATTTACAGAGATTTCTATTTTTCTTTTTAGATTTTTGACATTTGGATATTGTTTCTCACCTCTGGGAGCATTTCACTACCTTTAGCATGATATTTTTCATTATTTCTGATGTTATTATTGCTTACCTCCTCTGTTTGTCTAGTGCTGGTGCAATTTGGCAATGTCTTGCACAGAGAATTTGTGGGCTAGGTATTGCATTTAGGTACTGCAGTTGTTTTCTGGACTTGTCTCTGTATTCTCAACTTTGGGTAGACTGTTTCTTATAACAGAAGAGAATATTTAGAAAGACTGTGTTCTTCACTTCATAGGTTCATAGGTGTGTACTAGGCTAATGGCCCTGGAGCCTTTACAAGCCTAGCCCATAGGATTACCCTGGCATCATGCCACCTGACCTTAGTTCCCAGTGCCTCTGTCGATTAGAACCACTGGAGTGATCCCTGGGGTGAGAAGTGCAGTATTTGTGCTAAATGTGATGTGTGCTTTATGCAAGAGAAAGAATAAGTTGATTTTTAAGGGTTTGCTACCTTGTGATGACTTACAGAGAATTTTCATCTCTTCCAAGTCTCCTGGAAATGATAAGAACAGATCCCATAAAGAGCACAAATCTCTAGGTAAAAGAAAGAGACCTAGTTCCAATTAATTTTGTTGTCCTCCTTCTCCTCCTCTCAGAATTCTTAGAAAGGAAGACAGGGAGTCCTCAATGGACTCCAGAGTTTCTAATATGGCTGTAACGGTAATCAAGGAGCTTCCTCTTTTGGTGCCAAGGTTGCATACTTCTCAATGTGAATGTTTTGTTTCTCATGTTGGTGTATGTATGTCTCTGAGGTTACTCATTATAGACCCCATTGTGCCAGGTTGATTTTCTCTCACAGATCTGTGGTTGATATTGATTATTGTAAAGACTCTAGGGCCATATCAGGTCCAAGCGGATGTGGGACTCCTCTTTCCCCCTATGGTTGTAAGCCGGATAGGGAAGATAAACTCTCTGGACCTTTGTCTGCCTCTTTATTAGCTTAGGTTCTGCTGCCGATTTGACAGAGTTAACCAAGTTCTTATCAGTGGTGATGCTGACTCAACTGGTTCCCTACGATTCGACATAGCCATCAGCACTAATGTTCTTGGAGGTGGCGCTTTCAGCTCCAATCATTCCTACAGCTGCAGAGCTTGGCACAAAGGACTCAGTACCAATTTTTATGCTATCCTGTGCAGTATCAAGGTCCAAGTGTTTGTCTTTCAAGACCTTTGGACCAAGGACATGGATGCCAACACTATCAGTGTCTGAGGTTTTAGTACCAGGATGCTAGGTTGGTACTATACATATTTTAGTGTAGGCTGGCACCAAATCTTTGACATTGATCTTTTCAGGCCCAACAGCAGCTCTGTCAGTCTAGATGCCATTGAGGCAATTTGCATTGCCTAGGCCTTACTTGGGGTTAGTCTCATGGACAGTCTCCCACAGGGGTCCCTGGTCATGAGGTAACTATCTCTGATAGAGTTTATTCCAGATAGGACAGAGAGCAGGAGAGCACTCAGCAGGATCTATCCCTGCATTCCAGGCTTACCTTTGACTTGGGGTTCTCCTCCTTGGATTACTCCTCTCTGAAGAGGCTGGTCAAGAGACAGTGCATAAGGAAGCATATAGATTTCCCTAAGAAATTTCCTAAGTACAGTAGTCTCCCTCTTATCTGGGCTGTCTTTAACTGGCTATCAAATTTCTGCCATAGTCCTAGCTAAAGACAGCACAGAAGAACAACACTTCTGCCTCCTCTGGGCTAAATAATGACAGACATTTGAGTTTTAGATTTCATATTCATTAGAAAAAGGCATACTAACACAAATCCTTTTATTCTAGCTGATTTTTAACCTATAAATGCTATTTTATATGCTATTTCTGATTAACTAGCCATTCGTTTATCCACCCTAAGGTCTGGTCCCAGTGAGACTGGATAAGAGGGAGTCTACTGTAATTATGATTCTTCATTTGAGGCAGATTCTGCTGTTACCCCCTTTAAACCTTAGGTCAGAGAATTACACATGATGACGCATGAGGATGGGGTGTTGGTTCAATGTTACCCACTGGCTTTGGAAACGATCTTTCAAAAAGATTTCTGTTTTCTTCTGTCACCATCTTGGGTGGTTTCCTTATTTGATGTGGTGGTGGCTGTTGTGGCCAAAGAGTCTTAGAAAGAACCTGACATGGCAGCTGTGATACCCAAGAAGGCTGACCAGATACTTTGGTTCCCCAAAGGATGAGAGAAGTGCTAGTGGCAATCATTAAGAGGGATCTGGCATCGCATGGGGTCTGTGGTCTACTCTTAAGGCTGGACCTTCAGACATTTGGATTGTTTTGTTTAAAGGCATTATGCAGCCTTGGCCTTTACTTTATTGGTTCTCAGCTACCCTCACATATAATGAGTGATTGTAGTCAAGATGTCAAAATCATTTGAAAAGGTGTGAGACTCGCTGATTTAAATAACAAGCTTAGTACTCAAGGCTCCACTGTTTTTATGTTGAGTCTCACTATACAGCTAACCTGTAATATGAACAATGGTGCAGGGTGGTAGGCAGGCAGTGGAATGACTATATACTGTTATGTCTGGCTTTGACTGACAGTTCCAAGACCACTTCAAGGCATCCATTATCAATTCATCCTTTAATGGCACTGACCTTTTTTTTGCCTCAGCTAAAGCCTAAGTTGTTGCATAGTATGACTCATCACTGTTTGTGTTAAGCACATGGATTAACATCATCACTATTCTAAGATGCAGAAGAGTCCATGCCAGAAGTTGTTCAAGCACAGCCAATAGCCTCAGGAATATTCACCTGGCAGGATTCAACACCACCATATTGAGAGTAGCAGGCAGATGCCAACACAACAGCAGAGGTGGTAAGAACAAAAAACATCTTCAATGCCTCCAGTCTGGGGGCCAACAACAATTAATAGTCATGATGCAGTCAGTTGTCCCTTGTCTGTCCAAGGGAGATTTGATCTGCTCTTTTGACATCCAAGCTAAATACCTACAGTGGATAAGGTTCCTACATTTACTGGGTGGAAGCCAGTCACTATCAATTTTGGGCCCTGTACATTGGTCTCTCAGCAGCCCCAAGAGTATACACAGAGTATACAGCAGTGGTTGCAGTGCACTGTAGGCTACAAGGGTTGAAGAGATTCCTTTACTTGTAAGACTAGTTTCTGGTTACCCTACAGAGAAACTAAATGCAGCCAGGGATTCATTGCTGCTGTTCTTTAAGTCTTTAGGAACTACAGGAAACTTTATAAAAATCCCACATGGAGCCAACTGAATGCCTGATGTTTATACACTGCATTCTAGACATGCATTCACATTTGCATGGTTAGCTTTCCTCTAGAAAGACGATCTCCAGTTGTTCAAGCTATAGCAAGCATCCTTCAGTTCTCTTAATTTACATCTGCTGTGTGCTTCAGGGCACTTGGGCTTATGACAGCCATAGTGTTTTTGACCCCTCATGTGGTATACTGTAAGTGAGTCCTTCAGAAGCCCCAAATAAATTAATGGAACCAGGTGATAGACCTAATATCCACACGGGTAAAGATTTCCAGGGCATGCCAAAAGCATTTTGCTTGGTGGTTGAGAGGTTCCATCCTCTCCCTGGGAAACTCCTTCACTTTTCTCAACTCCCTAGTAACAGTCACCATGTATACATTTTACCTAAGGTGAGGTGGAATTTTAAGGCCCAAATCATTGAAGCTGCTTGGTGACAATTTGAGGCCATTCTGCATCCTTGAGATGAGAGTGGTTCTCCTTACACTGCAAATACTCTAGGATTCCTTCCACATGATGAGCTTGCCACACAGTGTGACAATATAGTAGTGATGTGGTTTACCAACAAGCTGGGAATGTACATTCCTATCCATTATGTGGAGAGACCGTAAGGCTGTGGGAGAGAGCAATGTCTTATATCTGCTTTCAGATAGTTGCCCACATTCCTGAGGCCACCCTCTTAGCTGATAATCTCAACATCTGTCTACTGATGCCATACAAATGGTATTTCAGTTGGTTGATGGTGAGAGGTCCAGTCCCCTGATGGAGGAAGTATTACTATGATCTTTTTGCCATCCTGACCAGTTCCATGTGCAGTGACATTTTCCTTCAATTCTCTCTCTCTCCCTCTCTGGTTGAATGGTTCTGGGATGCTGTAGTTCAACAGTGGCCCTCAGAACCTGTACCAGTTGCACAGACAGATGAAGCCCTGACTATGGCCCAGGCAACCTGAGATCGGTTAGCTGCATGGATGCTTGACAGCACAGGCAGGGTAGATGATAGTGCCCATAGTGAGGGGGGTGGGTGGGAAATGCATGTTCTTAGGGCCACATGCACAGTCTGATTTTCCTGGTGGAAATTAAAGAAACAGTGGAATATCTCATATGGGTTGTCAGAGAGATCCTGCTGATGTCAGCCCTTTGCAGATGTGAGGGTTAGTTCACTCTTGGTATCCACTGAACATCTCATCCGTGAGTTGTCACTGTGTGCATGCAAGGAGAGTTAGAGCGTAATTAAAAAAAAATGAACAACCCTTGATGACTGCCCTGATGCTGTCCTCTCATGGCTGACCCTCACCCCTCATAAAGAAAAATGAATTGACAGACTGAGTGGGAGGGAACTGATGATCTGCCAGCAGCAGGGACAAAGAATTGTGGAGATAAGCAGAAAGCAAGAATTAAAGCTGCTAGTTTTAAATGCGTACAGTTAAGATAAGAGGAGAAAAAATAGTTTTGTAATAGTTCTTTTATAAAGTTCTAATAGTTTCTAAAGTAATGGTAAGGTGTAACTCTTTTGTTGAAATTGTTTAAGTATAACATGTAATGACATTACCGAGTAAAGGTCAATGCATTAACACATTAATCCACTTATTTTTTACAGCTTCTCGTATTAGACAATGACAATACATCTCATGAAGTGAGCTAATATTTATTAAGTAGGATAGACACTCAGTCTCCTCTCCTACATAGATTTACAGGCCTGTACTGCAATTGCAAACTTTTTACTGTCTGTCCTAGACCAAAAGTAATTAAAAAGGCACACCATGGTATTACACAATGGTAATAGGGGCAAATATTTGTTAGAAAGGTAACAGATATTTGCTGCATAAAAGTTTGCACTACTGCTTAATGTTAGCATTGGTTAAAACAAATGTACTACTTTTCTATGATTCACTCAAGATCTGGTTACAGTACTAATTTAAAAAATTGGTAGTTTTAGGGAAAGCAAGTTATAGCATAAGGGAACAAAGCACACTGGAGTAATCTCACTACAGAATGAAACCATATCCTAATGGATGAACTTAAAACATTTGGATAAAGTATTTTTGAAAAAAGGGGTCCAAGATAGGTAGAAAGAGCTAAGGTATGGGATCAAGTACTTGCTGATATAAATGCAATAGGGAAGGAACTGTACCTAGGCAAAGTGCAGGAAGACAGCTAATGGTATGATGTCTCATGTGAGAAGCAAGACAAGGCAGAATACAATTACACCTAGTTCCACAGGTGGTGGTCCTTCCACTATCCAATGTATAACACCTGATGAACTATACCTGTCCTTTTGGGGGATGACTATGACTCAGATGATGAGTGCCCTGGGCTTCTTCAAGGTGATGTGTATAGTAGAAGTTTGATATGCCTTCGTCATGCACACACAAGTGGTACTGAAGGTTAGTGTTGCTATGCATTATGTTGTATTAGGGCATATATTTCTACATGCACACACAAGTGGTACTGAAGGTTAGTGTTGTTATGCATTATGTTGTATTAGGGCATATATTCCTACATGCACACACAAGTGGTACTGAAGGTTAGTGTTGCTATGCAGTATGTTGTATTAGGGCATATATTCCTACATGCACACACAAGTGGTACTGAAGGTTAGTGTTGCTATGCAGTATGTTGTATTAGGGCATATATTCATACATGCACACACAAGTGGTACTGAAGGTTAGTGTTGCTATGCAGTATGTTGTATTAGGACATATATTCCCACATGCAGATACAAGTGGTACTGAAGGTTAGTGTTGTTACGCAGTATGTTGTATTAGGGCATATATTCCTACATGCACACACAAGTGGTACTGAAGGTTAGTGTTGCTATGTATTATGTTGTATTAGGGCATATATTCCTATAGTAAATGATTGTTTATAAATTTTAGATGTTTCTTCTTCAGACAGTTCATCATTATCAGCTGCAGTACTATAGGAACAGACAGCACATGGTATATATGGAACATAGGAACATACATGTGACCAACAGACAGCACATGGTATATATGGAACATAGGAACATACATGTGACCAACAGACAGCACATGGTATATATGGAACATAGGAACATACATGTGACCAACAGACAGCACATGGTATATATGGAACATAGGAACATACATGTGACCAACAGACAGCACATGGTATATATGGAACATAGGAACATACATGTGACCAACAGACAGCACATGGTATATATGGAACATAGGAACATACATGTGACCAACAAACAGCACATGGTATATATGGAACATAGGAACATACATGTGACCATAAGATGTCCAGCCATATACACCTTTAAGCAGATAAACTTAAAAGATCTTGCTGTTCTTTTCAAGCACTTAATAGTGCTTAATTCCTAAATTGAGCAGGTCAGTACATGATAATCCTGGTATAAATTTGTGTCTACCCATCCAGTTATTAAGACTAGCCTGAAAAGTAGCCAAAGTTGATCTTTGTTTGGTCTGTAATGGTAACTTATTCCTTAGGATAGGAATATGTTGAGTTAGGAGCATATCTGTCCAGCAATTTGTTTATTTGTTGGTGCAAATTTAAGTCATTAGTGAGAACCACTGGATTTGTCTTTCATGGCATTTAAAAGTGAGACACTTGTCACCTTGCAGCAACCTGTATTGCACTGAGTATAAGGAGACTCATGTTAATGTATTGGGGTAGAGTCGGACGATTTAAGACCTTTAATTTTCTTGATTAGAAATCTTTGGGACCTTTCAGGTTGAGTGATGTGCTTAGATTTATACATATCAAAGGGGGCACTGTATTCAGTTATGGGTCTGATAAGGGAATAGAACAGAGCTAGGATGATGTTTTTGGATTTTGAAGACATTTCTTTGAAAATTAACTGGGCAGATACAAGGAATTCCTGATTGTGGTGGAAACATGATGATCTGAGACAAAGCTATCCACCTAAGTACTTAGGTCTCTTATGACTGTATTTGTCTGAAGAGGAGTACCATTTGTAACATCTGAGACAGGCACAACCTTTCTGCCAAATGCTAAAATGCTGCACTTTTTTAATTTAGTTTGTGATCATTTTTGATACACCATGTGTGTGCATATTCCAGCCCTTGCTGGAAGGGTTTTGAATTAGTGTATGAGTGAATAACTGCTCAGTTTGCAGTCATCAGCAATCTTGGTCAACCACACTTTTGGGATGTTGTGTTGGATATCTGCAAATAATGCCAGACAGGAATGGACCCAGAATTGATCCCCATAGTACCTCATGCATTAGAAATTTATATTCAGAGAGGAAACCAGTAAGTTTCACAACTTGGGATCTGTTGGATAGCCAATTTTCAATCCAGCAGATAATGTAGGATTTGCATTAAACTTGTCTATCTTTTTAGTAATATCAGCATGGGATAACAGAATGACCACTGTCCACAGCTCTTGTAGTTTTTTCAAAGAAGTCTACTAGGTTCAGCAGACAGGACCTGCCCTTTACAAATTTAAATTTATTGGGATCTTGCACAGTATCAGTTGCCTATGTCTGCAGAAGTGAGTTCTACTATGATATGTTCCATGGTTTTGCATGTAAAACTGGTGAGGTTGATGGATCTATAATTATTTGGGTCTGTAGAGAAGCACCAGAAACCATCACATGCTGTGGAGCACCACCAGGCTGATGTTGACAGCATAACGGCTGTTGATTATGATGCCATTACTCTCACAGTAGTGACACAATCTCAGGACAGTGGCACTCATTTGCAAAATGTTCAAGGAGGGCCAATGCACTCCCCAAAAAGATTGATAACTCTGTGATCAGTGATGCAGACTCACATGTAGTGCATCATGAGGAAATGCCATAACCAAAAAGTGGGAAACACTTCATAGATCACCTGTCTCTTGTGGTGGATTGAACTTCTGGAGGTAGACACAGCAATATCTGAGGTTCCATTACCACTCTGCAGCCTGCACACAGGGGTGCCAGATGAAGATATCAATCACAGTTGGCTCCAGACTGACTCAAGACCTTTTCAACAGAGCAGCAGATGTATTATGAAATAGTTCAGGGAAGGGCTACTGCCACAGAGAGTCAGGTAGAGATGGTTAGAGTGCTGCACAGTATATGTGAGGAAATTCACCGGTATATGGGAATGATGGAGGCAAGAGATCATGTCATAATATTCCTCATCTGGCAGCCTGTATCCACACACTGGTGAAGATTTGCCAGACGCACATTACTGACAGCACTGTACATAGTCACGTGTGGGTCCTCATGCATGGTGGACGAGTAGATCAGACACCACATGTAAATGTGGATTTACCCAAGAAAAAAGCAGTAATTGCCAGACTTGCAAATCACATGGTGGGATGTCTTAGTCAAGGTCTCAGTGCTGCACCACCGCTCGGTTAATGTTTCGAGCTTCCCCTGCTTCTAGTTGATTGTTAGCAAATGAGTATCAAGCTCACCTGCAAGCACTTTCTCACGATCTATGGGACCATCTCCAACACAGTCACTGGGGGGCATTGTGTATAACACAATCGAAATTTAATTTAACACAGAATCACAACTTTACAAACTGTAATACATACCTAAATGAACAAAACCTCCAAACAAATGGTAGAAAGAACCTAGGTGAGGAGTGACAGCATTTGTATTTACCTGCGTGCTGAAATAAACAAAATAAACAAATGAAAAAATAAGGATGATGACACCTGCTGTATGTGAAAAATAATCATTACTGCAATAGCAATATTTGCATTGCCAGCTTAAACTGCCTTCAGTCTTACAACAATGCCATTCTTCAGCTTGTGTCAATAGGAAGAGTCAGCTGTCTGTCTAGATGCAGTACTTTACATCCCTGTTCACTTTTTATCCGGCCAACCCCTTGCTGGTATAACTATCAATCTGATGTTGTTAATCTTCATTCATTCCTTACTGATGGGTTATCGGTTCCGTCCTCAGAACCGAGCCGGCCAATATCAAGCTCACATCAGCCAAAAACTCTCGAGCCAAGGTCCTACCCAAAATGCTCTGCTCCCTTTTACCTCAGATCTCATTTACCGCGTTGCTGAACAGCCGTGTCAAGCCACTCTCTCAGCTGTCTAATTTTTTGACAGTTTATATATTATTACTATAAAATTTTCTCAAAAGTTTATTCTAATATTTTCCTAACCTATTGTACACTTTAGACTCTACCTTTAGTCCTTTCCCTTTATTACCCTCTTTTTCTTAAAACTCCAAACACCAACAAACAATGTAACAGCTGAACACAAAAGGCTGTAGACCGCAAATGCCACTGCACCAGAAGAACGATGAAATTATATCGTAAAAACCACTTTAATGGATGATAGAAATGAAAAAAGCACACAGATAAAAGTAAAGCGCTTTTCGTCCCACTTAGTTATAGGACTTCTTCAGACAAAGAACCATACAACAACTACAGATATATATCCTGGTGGGGTGTTGCCACAATTACAAACACCACAGCTGAACTTAATACTAATTAAGTGTTAAGTAGTTTAAACTATTAAAGAAACCGTGTTTGCTGTGAAACATTGAATATCATGCTTATCTGACAGCAACTGAACAAGTCAGAGACATTTAAAAGTTATAAATTGTAAAATATTAAGAACTTTTTTAAAAAACTTTTTAAAATCTACACCCTCTTTTTCTTACCTTGTGGTAATTCTCCATTGCCATCGTTGGTAATATTTCCTTTTCTCTTTTTACCCTTTTTCTTGGGTAGCTGTTATTCTTTCTTTTGCTACTGTGCTTCTCCACAACAGCTATGTCAGATAAGAAAAGTTCAGTTGGTTTCAAGCAGTGCAAGGATTGCGGCCATAAATTACCACTTTCCAATGGCCATGATTTATGTGTCTACTGCCTTAATGTCTCCCACTTGACTGTAGATCCTCTGTGTGGGATCTGTAAAAACTTTTCTACCATGACTCTCAACAAGAGGAAGAATAAGTTAATTTTGAAAGGTCTCCTCAAGTCTCCTTTCTCTGAGGCTATTTCTGGGTCGGAGGGCTCACCCTCTCCTGTTAAACCCCACAAGAGGCATTCTTCCTCTTCTTCATCGAAGTCACTCCCTTCTTCTCCCTCTGGAGATAGTAGGGAGTCGACTCACAAGAAGGTGAAATTGATTACTACTCCGGTGCTGCCACCTGTGACCCTGTCGGCTCCAGGCTCGGCACCGCTTCAAATGATCCTGACTACAGCCATGTCTCCTTTATCGATATCAGCACCAGAGTTTCTGGTGCAGGCAACTATGGTTCTGACTGTTCTGTCACAACCCCTAATGGCACTGTCAATACAGGTTCAATCCCCTTTGAACTGTTGGTACAGTCACCTTTGGCTCTGTACTCCATGGTGCAGACCTTTTCAGCACCGACATGTACTTCATTGCAGTCCTTCTCGGCACCATCCTTATTGCCAGTGCAGACACTTTCCACTATGGCAACGTACCCTTCGGGGCAGACCATTGCCTTTATGGTGCAGACACCTTCAACTACCATGGTGCCTTCTTTAGCGCAGACTTTTTCTACACCGTTTTCTTTGGTGCAGACTTCCTCAGCTCCGAGCTCTGCACCTATTGAACTAGCAAGGACCAAATATTCCCCTTCATTGGATCCTTTTGCAAGCAGTCAGTATAGTCCTTTCCTGGAAAGGCCAGAATTGCCATCATCCTTCTCCATGAGGTCAACCAAGTGTCTTTCTGAGCAGGATGTGTTGCGGCTTGTTGACCAGTTGCTTGTGGCCAGAGGTGTTTCTCAACCATTGAAGTCCATGTTCCCTCATTCAGGTGAGCGTATTTTGCCTCAAATCCCAGCGTATACTCCTCCTTTGACTTCTACTCAAGTCTTGAAGCTTATTACTCTGACAGCAGCTTCCTTCCGTCTGACTACAGTAATGGATCTTACTTTGGAACCAGAGTCGTCCTTGTGACCCTCGGTGCACTGGGCATCGAGCTCTTCTCAGGCCAGTGGCTGTGCCACTGGGGAGGGCATTCCTGGCTCCATGCCAATTTTTTCTATGGCACCTTTCAGGGATGCTATCTCTCTGTTACGGTTCACGGTCCTCTTAAGACTCCTGGTCTGGGGGAGGGTTTGTCGGGATGGGGTGTGACCCCAGTTCCAGGGTTGTCATGCTCAGTTCCAGGCTCCCATCCTTCCTTGGGTGGGCCAGCCTTCCAGGCCATGGAGAGGGTCCTTGCCTCCGCTGGCAAAGCTCATATGTCAGAGTCCTCTCCCCACTCTGTGCCGCAACTGCCACAAACTTCAACTCCCGGACACTGGGCACAAGAGCTTCAGGTCTCTCCTCCTCAGGAGACCCCCATTTTGCAGTCTTCCCCAGAACCTCCCACTGAGGAAATGCCCCACAAAGCATCATGCAAGAGGAAGCCACATGGCCTCCACTGAGGAGTCATTGACTGAAGATATGGATTTTGATGATGGGGAAGGGTTCCCATGGTCACCCTCTGATGAGGTGTTCTTTGGTGACATCCTCGAGATCTTTAGACAGAGGGGTGACTGGAAGCCCTCTAATCCTTCCTCTGAGGAATCTGTATTCCTGCAAGCTTTTTGTGCCCAGCCCCCTACCTCCTGGGTCACCCCACCTGCCGATGAGCTCGTCCATCTCATTGTGCAGTGCGCATGGTAGGCTCCTGATACCATTGAAGCGATACCTAAGAGGCCAGACAAGATATTATTGCTCCCCCCCTACAGAGCACCCCCATTGGTCACGTGATCTCTCAGTTGATGCTATGGTGGTGGCAGCTGCTACTAAGAAGGATTTTGCAGAGGAGAGCCAAACTGTCCATTCACTGAACAAGGAGTACCGTGTGACTGACAGATTAGGGGAGCATGTATTTGCTTCATCAACCTTCACTGTAAGGTCTTTGAATTATTTGGCACATTTTACCTGGCTTCAGTGAGATCTTATCAACCTGCTCTCTGAAACCTTGGCAAGAACTGTTTCTGACGAAGTCCGTGATAATGTGACTTCTCAGATAGTCACCCTAGAGTTCATTTCCAACTCTTCCATGCATCTTATTTCCCATGCAATGGAAGGGGCGGCTAGAGCATCAGGCACAGGTATCGTTGCCAGACGACATGCTTGGATGCATCTTTGTGACTTTGTGGACTCCTTTAAGGCTTCCTTCATGAATGCCCCCGTAGAGGCCACTTCTTTGTTTGGCCCTAAAGTCAAGGATACATTGGCACGGTGTGAACAAGATGGGAAGACCTTGTCCGCCATAGGTGTCAGACACTCCACTCCTCAGCGATTCTATTCCAGAAATCAGAGGAGCAGAAAGATCTGGCACAAGAAATCACAGGGTCCTTTCTGAGATACATGTGCTGAGTTTTCCTCTAGAGGCAGAGGGGGAAACTCCAATAGAAGGGCAGAGGATGTCCACAAAACCGGGGATCCAGAGATTCTTTCTTTGGCCAAACCTATCAGCGCTCCTGAAGCATTGCCTGACTGCTCACCTCTGGAAGCGGTTAGGGGTCATTTCTCCTTGTACCCTCCTGCCTGGGAAAAGATAACAACCGACATTTGGGTACAATGGATTATTTCCTGAGGCTATCCCATCCTCTCCTATCTTTGCCCAGTCTCATCAAGAGTGTTACCCGACGTTCCACCCAGTCAAAGGGAAACAGCAGCACACGAAATCCAAAAGCTGCTACAAAAAAGAGTCATCCAGATGGTCCCCCCAGACCAGATAGGATCCGGATTTTACTCAACGTTCTTTTTAGTGCCAGAAAAGACAGGGGACTGGAGAGCAATTCTGGATGTCAGCACACTGAACAAATTTGTAAAAACAGAGAAATTCCGGATGGTCACGGTTCAGTCTGTCCTTCCTCTTCTGGAAGAAGATGATTGGATGTGCTGTGTAGATCTTCAAGATGCGTATTACCACATAAAGATGGGCAAATGCTCAAGAAGATACATCCACTTCCGTATAGGAGCCAGTCACTACCAGTTTCGAACCCTGTCCTTTGGTCTCTCTACAGCCCTCAGAGTGTTCACAAAATGCATGGCAGTGGTTATTGCTCACTTGCGACTTCAAGGATTCCAAGCATTTCCATATCTAGACGACTGGCTCCTTACCACCCCTACCCAGCGTCTACTGGAAGAAGTCCTGCAGTATACTCCCTTAAAAGTTTGAAGCATGGGAATCACTATAAACTGGGAGAAATCCAACACAACCCCAGCTCAGTCTTTGGAATTCATAGGGGTACTGTTAGACACAAGAAATTGCACAGCATCACTTCCAGAACACAGACTTCAGAGAATAAGACAACAAGTTCACCACAAATTCCCAGCTCGATCTGTACTTTAGCTATTGGGGTCAATGGCAGCTTCAATTACCATTGTTCCCCTAGCCATATTCCACATGAGACTTCTTCAGTGGCTACTTCTCACTCAGTGGTACCCTTTACAACATCATTTGTCTTTTCAAATAAGTGTGACTCAGAGATGCAAGCAAGATTTACTCTGGTGGATGTCTCAAAATCCCCTACAATGGTCTCACCCTTTCACCCCACCCCATCTACCAATAGCCACGATGACCATGGATGCTTCCCTGATGGAGTGGGGGGGCTATGTCAGGGAAACTCGGTCCAATGCACCTGGTCAGAGACAGAGGCCCTTTTGCATATCAGTGTCCTGGAACTGAGGGCGGTGTTTCTAGCATTGCAAGCATTTCACTGCATCCTTCCATCAGGGACTATTGCGATCCAATCAGACAACATGTCATTGGTCTGGTACATCAACAAACAAGGGGACACTAGATCTTACCCATTATGCCGAGATGCCTTGAGAATATGGCAATGGGCGATAGCTCACAACCACTTTCTGATTGCAACGCACATTCCTGGGAGCTCCAACGTGATAGCAGACAAATTGAGCAGGTGCATTCTACAGCCTCACGAGTGGTCCCTCAATCCTCTGATAGTGGCAAAAATCTTCCACCACTGGGGCCAGCCTTGTTGCGACCTATTTACCTCCCCAACCAACTACAAGTGCAGCAATTACTTTGCCCTGATCCCTCCTCGGGGAGAGTCACCAAGGGACGCTCTAGTCCACGCTTGGCCCTCAGGTCTTCTTTATGTCTATCCTCCTCATCCCCTCATCTCCCAATTTCTAAAGAAGGTGCAACAGTTGAAGAGCAAATTGATCCTCATTGATCCGTATTGGCCTCAATAAGTCTGGTTTCCCTTCATCTGGCCTCACCTGCTAGATCAACCATGGATCCTCAATCCATCACCAACTTTGATCTCTCATCCACAGGGTCTGATTCAACCCCAATCTATCAATCCTGAAACTGACAGCTTGGTTTCTCCACTTCCTATGATTGCCAGGCATGAAAGCCTTTCGTCCCCTGTGTGCAATATTCTTATTGCATCTCATAAATCTTCCACCAGACTAATCTATCATAACAAATGGAAGAGGTTCTCTCTATGGGCAGCAGATAAGCAAACAAACCCTTTGTCAGCCCCGGTCTCGGTGGTATTGGATTACTTATCACATCTTTTCCAGTCTGGGGTGTTTGCCTCTACTATCTGTGTACATTTAGCTGCCATCTCAAATTTTCATATTAGTTTTCAAGATTCTTCACTTACGTCACACATACTTTGTAAGACTTTCTTGAAAGGGGTTATGCGCCTCAAACCTCCCTTTAGAGAATCTGTACAACCTTGGGATTTGGCTTTGGTTCTACAAGCTTTAATAACTCCACCCTTTGAACCTGCATCCTCTTGTGATGTAAGATATCTCTCTTGGAAAACTTTGTTTCTGATTGCAATCACATCGGCCAGACGATTGTCAGAACTTCAGGCCTTATGCATCAAACCTCCCTATCTTATCTTCCATAAGGACAGGGTATCACTGAGAACGAATTCTACCTTTTTACCAAAAGTGGTGTCAGAGCGATCTATCAACCAGTCTATTGATCTCCCAGTGCTCTTTCCTAACCATTCTAACAAGGGAGAGTATTGCCTGGACTCCTTGGATGTTCATAGGCAAATACGATTTTATCTGGACAGAACACAATCTACCCGTAAACCAGACCAACTGTTTCTGGCTTTTTCTGGACCTAGATGGGGTCATCCTGCATCAAAAGTTACATTGGTTTCATGTTTGAGAAATTGTATTACCTTTATCTACAACAAAAACAATCTCACCTTGCCTCATAGAGTCAAAGCACATTCTACAAGATTTATGGCAACTTCAGCAGCTTTCCATGCTAAGGCTTCACTCAATGATATTTGCTCAGCTGCAACTTGAGCCAAACCTCATACCTTTATTCTTCATTACAAATTGGACTTGGCCTCCAGAGGTAGAGCTTCCTTTGGTTCCATGGTGCTTAGGAATGTCCTTCCATGAGGGCCACCCAGGAATACAGGTAGCTGGGGACTCTGTCCCATCAGTAAGGAATGAACGAAGATTAACAATATCAGATAAAGAAGTTATGTCTTACCATAACATTCCATCTGTGTTGTTGATCTTCTTTCATTCATTACTTCCCTCCCTCCGTCCCCCATCCAGAGGTTCTTGGTTGATCTCATGTACTCCTTTTTTGTAGGTCTGTTATGACCAGAGGTAGCCTCTATTTTTATCTATCAACTTGCAAACTCGATCTGAGGTAGCAGGGAGCAGAGCATTCTGGGTAGGACCTTGGCTCGAGAGTTTTTGGCTGACGCGAGCTTGATATTGGCCGGCTCAGTTCCGAGGATGGAACAAATAACCCATCAATAATGAATGAACGAAGATCAACAACACAGATGGAATGTTATGTTAAGATATAACTTCATTTTTTTTGGCACTGACCACTGTACAAATAATGATTACTATGACCATATGAACTGCACATTTTTTTATTATGTGTGGAGAAATGTCGGATCACATTGTGAAGTGACCATGCACTACATGGCACAGACTACAGGTAGCATACACTAAATATTATTTTTGTAACTTTACACTGTCATGTAGTGAATGTCATGGACTGTAGTTGTGGACTAGATGATGCAGCTGTACCTATGCTGCCATGTACCATGCATGAGCCTGCCTGAGGGGGGTGCTATGCTGCTGTCATTTTTTGTCATTATTGGTGGAACAAACAATGTAGGGAGCCACACTACCACCACCATCAGTAACCACTTGTGGCAGTTGCACACCACATTGATGATATTATGCAGAACACAACAAGCAGTAAACATTCTGTGCAGACCTCTTAACCATACCAAATTCATCAGTATTTACTGGTTTTGAGGTCAAAATAATGGGGTGCCATGAATTTCCGAGTGGGCCCTTTTAATTTCCAGGATTGTTTTTTCAGATTTTGTTTTTGGTGAATTTTTGCTGACATCATCACGTGTAGGGGTGGGAGTGATGACGTCAGTGTCATGAGCAGACTGCCAGCCTGCTGGAATTTGGCTGAGGGCTGGCAGGGGTGTGTCTGTGTTTATTTTACATACATCAACGTGTTGGGTCTAGTGGCATGCTTAATACAAAAAAAAAAACCTTAGCAGCATCATGTCATTCTTCTGGTTGCATCTGTGCTCTTCCCTCCACCCGCACAAGAGGCTGCTGCTATAAATCTCCTCCTTCTACCCACACAAGAGACTGCTCAAATCCCCTACTGTTTTGCAAGTAAGTTTGGTTCTTCCATCCTCCCGCACAAGCCTTGTATTTATTTTATTGCTGCCATATTAGTATTGCTGGTAAGTTAGTAAAGGAGTTATTATTGCATATAGAGCTGGCAAATTATTGTGTAAGGAGTTTAGAGTTATTGCATATGGAGCTGGAAACTTGCAAGTTCGTATTTTTTAAGGATTTTATAGTGCATATGGAGCAGGGGTGTTTGTATGTGTGAACGTGACATTCGTATTGTGTGTGTTTCTTCCAGTCTCGGTCGCATTGGTTGTTCCGTTCACCCACACAAGCCTTGTCTTGAAGTTTAGAGTTATTGCATATGGAGCTGGAAACTTGCAAGTTCGTATTTTGTGTGTGTGTGTGTGTGTGTGTGTGTGTGTGTGTGTGTGTGTGTGTGTGTGTGTGTGTGTGGATCTTCAGTCCTCCTGCACAAGCCTTGTATTTATTTTATTGCCGCCATATTAGTATTGCTGGCAAGTTTGTAAAGGAGTTATTATTGCATATGTAGCTGGCAAGTTATTATGTAAGGTGTTTAGAGTTATTGCATATGGAACTGGCAACTTGCAAGTTCATATTGTGTGTTTCTTCCAGTCCCATTTCTGTCCACCCGCACAAGCCTTGTGTTGATGTTTAGAGTTATTACATAGAGAGCTGGAAATGTGCAAGGCACGTTCTTATTTAAGGAGTTTATAATGCATATGGAGGTGTGTGTAAACTACACTAACCATGTCTGTGTAAATGCCCCAGTTAGGGGCACCTGGTGGTTAGGGTTACTCAGGCTAAAGCCCAATACCTTGGGTACAAGGAGCAAGAGCCTAAATTCTCTATCTATACCACCACTTGTGATTCAAGGAGCTGATGATTCCATAGATCTCAGATGTCCAGATTTTCATAAAATGTTTGCCTCATACTTTTGGTCTCTTTCTCTTAAAATGTGTGGTTTTCAGGCAAATCATTTAGAACTGAATTCACTAAATAATGATAGCCATTTGAGTTTCAGTCTTTTTATCTTTCAGGAAATGCATGGTAGTATAAAATATTTTATTCTAGCTACTATTGGCATTCTAGCAACATTCTGAGATTATACAACCAATGTTTAAAAGGTGTCCCTGCCCCCCCCCCCCAATAAATTCTGGCTTTTTCCAGGTTTCTTGTGCTGCATAATTTTTCAGGGGGGAAAAGTTTAATGCTGCTTATTTCAAGTCTGTTTGTATTGTTAGTAGCACAACAGGTTATATGATGCAGAAGGCTGTGGATTCTACTCCCACAGTGGTAGATGGATTGCTGATATTGTACTGTGTTGTACTTTTAAAGGGGGTGGATGCTGTAGTCCTGAGAATGTCCTTTTTGGTAGAGATACCCAGTAACTATGATCCTGTTATCAGTTTGCTGTCCCTTCCTTATTGCAATATTACTAGCATATCATTTTTTAATGTAACATAGGCAATTTATTGTTCAAGGGCAACAGGCACTTTATCTGTAGATGATCATTTAAAAAAAACAGCTAAAGGCAATGTTAGTTCAGGAGCCTAAATGTAAGTGTTTTCAAAGGTAATGTTTTGTATGGATAATTCTGCAATAGATTGCTCAAACATTTTCCATAGAAAATATTGCTTCATAATGATCGTTGTAGAAATTATACTGAATGTATTCCTAGTGTTAGCTAAATCCATGTATTATTACAGTTATTTGAATTCAGTTAATTGCTACACTTCTCTGCTTTGAAAAAACTGATTGCATTTGCCAAAAAGTGCTCAGTCTGTAAATCTGCCTATATGCTGATTTCCTCTGTTTAAATCCAGCTCATTTATTTTCTGGCTGTAGCAGGCTTAAGCAGTTAATTTTATTTTTATAAAAGAAAATTGTATTTCAGTTTTGCAGTTTGCACAAGTTCAAAGTTTGATATACGTTCAAATATTAATTTAAATGAAACACTAGCGTTCTGTTTATTTTGTGTGTAATATGTTGTCTGTTCTTCTATTTACTTTTAAAAGTTGGTATCTCACAATTCCATCACAGTGGGTTTTATGTTAATGACTGTACAGATCTGTACCTATTTTTCATGTTCCTTTGTCCAGATTTTTTATGATTTCAGGTTGAGAGATATGATTCTGCATGTAGTTGCAAGGTCATTTTGAAGGTCCCCTCTGACTCATCCAGACAGTGGTAGCAGGCTTTTAGCAGACCAAACACTTGCTTAATAACTAGCTGTGTCTGGGACAGGGCAGTGTTAAAGCACTCCTCTGAAGCTCCCTGCTGGTTCAAGTGGGTAGCATGTGTCATCTAGGTAAACATAACAGGGAGGGGACACATGAAGATGGTCTGGTTAGTCATTAAAACTGTAGCCACTATATAGATAAAAACCTATGCAGAACAAAATTACCGGCAGTCATCAAAAAATAGACTGCAGCCCCAGCTTTAACTCCAGGAACCTTGCTGTTGCCACTTGTATAGTGTAGGTGCCTGCTTTTGTGACTATTGTTATGCCTTGTTAAAATTTGTTACTATCAGCTAGAGTGCATACCCCAGGGGTGACAGCTGCAAATCTTCTTCCTCTTAGCCCACCCCCACTACCTTTCATCTGCTTCACTGTTGATACATTTTGCTTAACTTATCTGTTTTATGTTAAGGTATTTAGCCCCTCTCAATAAAGTCATAGCCTTCAGTCCCTCCCCCTCAATACTTATTGTTCACTAATTTAACACCAAAGGTGCAAAGTTTCCAGCTGTTTAATCTTTAGCTACTTAGTGCGCAGCAAACAATGAGCAAAGGGGAATAAAAATATAAAAGAGAATAAAATCTGCCATTGCAGACTAGTAAGCATCATACAACATCTACCTGTTGGCAATATTTCTCTCTAGGCCACCCCTAAACTCCTGCAGTTTGTGTTTCACTCAAATAAATTTAACTTATGGATAGTAGAGAATATATCCAGGTAATTGCAGTATACTCACAGTAAATCATCTTCCATTACTGTCCTAACTTGGCCAGTCCTACAGACTGGTTCTGTAGTCTCGAGGTCTTGGTATAGCTCTGCTCCATTCACCTCGCTGCACTTGGGTCACTACGCTCCCCTACCCTACCCCCATTTCCCACCCACACCCACTACCTCTAGATTTATTTACAACCTCATATCACCTGACCCACCCCGCTCCAATCAAAGACGCTGCATTACCCAACCTAGCCACGCCCCCACCAAACTCTCTACCTTACAGTACATAGTACCTACCTGCCATGTCTTCACACATACCCCCAGACCTACAGCCCATAACCTCTAACAACCAGCTACCACTCACTCAGAAAACACCATTCCTTCTAGGACTTCTCTTCCTAACACTCACATGCCTAACCAACATCACATTAATATATACTAACACACCACTGGAAAATGCATCATTCCATACAACACATACTCACACAAATACAAACTCACATACACACTTCCCTATCTCTTCTACTTTACTTAAAGACAACTTAATGCTACAGCATCTACAAATCTCACATAACATCATACATTAGAAAAATACCACTTACGTCCAGCAAAGGCATATTACACACTATTAAACACATATTGTTAATCACAAAAAGTCTACTTACATCAGGAGACATACACCCAAACCCAGCCCCACAAAACTCTGTACTCTCACCAAGAAAAATCTCTGACCTTCTGATTCTTAATATCAACATCAGAAGTATCTCTAACAAGCTCCCAGACCTACATGCATTCATACCACACTACTCCCCAGACATACTAACTATTACTGAGACATGGCTAAAACTAGCACCCTAGATGAAGAAATCCTCCCACCAGGATATAACACCCTAAGACTGGATAGAGTAGGCAGGTAGGGAGGTGGAGTTGCTGTCCTCTTTAAAAATACACTGAATACCAAACCTCTACAAATCCCCATACTAAATTTCAAAATGCTGAAACCCTAGGTTCAACCCTAAACATAAATGACACAAAAGGTATCAACATTCTCTGCTGTTACATTCCCCTGGGTAATAACTCTCCCATCATTGAAGAAATCTTACAGTGGGCCACAGATAATCTTCCTCAAGAAACCATCATACTAGGTGACCTAAATGCTGACTGGGTAGCCTGCACCTCTAACAACCCCACTAACCATGTTAATCTGTCCAGTTTTTTCCAACTTATCCAAGAACCCACTAGAGTCGACAAAAAAAAACATAAACAATCTATTCTAGACTGGACTGTAGTCAACTCTCTCAAACAAAACTACCAGAAAGGCTGCCTTCCAGATGGTCTCAGTGGCCATCTCCCCACTTTCCTCCTATGGAAACGTACCAACATAGCCAAACCCATCATTTTTAGACAAGTCAGAGATTATCATAAACTAAACACTATTCTAAAACATAGTAACTGGAACCCACTGCAAACCCTAGGTTTAGACCAGGCAGTGGAATACTTTAATAGTATTTTCATCAATGCCCTAGACAGAGTTGCTCCCATTAGGAAAATCAGAGCCAAGGCAAACTATGCACCATGGCTAAGTAGGGAAACTAGAGCCCTACTAAAATCTAGAGATAAAGCCTGGAAAAACTGGAAGAAGGATAATACTAGCCTACCCGAACAAAACTACCTACAACTTAGAAATCAGGTCAAGAGACAAACCAAACTAGAGAAACAAAATTAATTCCTTGATATCCAAAATAGACACTCAAAAGATCTCCAAAAGTTTTGGCATGCTATCAACTCTTTCCTAAATTGGCATGCTATCAACTCTTTCCTAAAACCAGGCAAAACTATCACTCCCACTCCTAACTGCACCAAGAACAATATGGACATAGCCTTCCAATTTAATCACCACTTCACTAAATCCATCCGAACTTTATCCGCCCAACTATCCAAAAACAACCCTGCACATAACCCAACCAAATTCCCTGAGAATATCCCATATTTTTCTCTCCCACCTGTACCAACCTCCAAAATTAAGAAACTCCTCCTAAAACTGAAACCGACCACCCTTGCCTCCAACAACCTACCAACCAACTTCCTAAAAATAGCTGCTCAATCCTTATCCTACCCTATTTCTATTCTTATCAACTACTCCATACAAGAATCTTACATCCCACAACTATGGAAGGCATCATATATTATTCCACTTCATAAAGGTGGAAATTCTTATGAATACTTAAATTATCGCCCCATTGCCATTCTACCTCCCTTATCTAAAATACTCAAGAAATGTATGCATTCCCAAGTGATGCATTTCCTAAACTCACATAATCTCCTGCCCCACACACAGCACTTTTTCAGGCAACACCACAGCACAACAACTGCTCTGCTCTCTTTTACCAATCTAGTCAACCAACAGAGAACTAATAACTTTGTATCTGCAATATTTTTAGACCTCTCCAAAACATTTGACATGGTCTCACATTCTTTACTACTCGACACCCTGGCCTCCCTAAACTTTGCCCCATCCACTATAGCATGGTTTAAAAGCTATCTGTCTGAAAGACAACAATCTGTCCAATGGCAAGGTGTACTATCCCATTACTCACAACTACCATAGGCGTACCACAAGGCTCACTATTAGGCCCACTTGTTTTCTCCATATATACAAATAATCCCCATACAACCACACATCATGCTTCACTTATACAATACGCAGATGATTCAACTCTTATTTTTTCGGCACCATCAATCACCACTCTACAACAAGTCACTCAAGAATCTTTTAGCTCTGTCAAAACATAGATTACTCAAATCCAACTTATCCTAAACCTTAATAAAGCTAAATTGTTATTTTTCACCCCCAACAAAACCATACCTACCCCTCTATCCTTCACTATCTCCTCAAAACACGGCACTATTATCTCTCCCTCTGACCACACCAAACTCCTGGGCATTGAAATTGACAAAAGCCTACTTTTCGACATCCATATTTTACAAACAATCAAAAAGGTCCATAAAAAATGGGAACACTATATAGACACAGAAAATCCCTCATAAGACAAGCTCGGATTACCCTTGCCAAAACTCACCTACTGTCCACTTTAATGTATGCTGCTCCTGTCCTTACCCAAGTCAGAAAACTTGACCTTGCCAGATTTGAGTCATGGTATAACAAAATCGCCAAATTTGCGAATAACTCCAGCTTCAGAACCCACCACTGCCAGGCTCTATGGGAACTACAATGGTTAGAACTTCCCCTGCTGTTAAATTACTACCAGCTAGTTATTGCCTACAATGTTGTAAGACATCCTGAAAAAAACCCAGCACTAGGCCAACTTCTCACCCACTATAATACAAATCATCCTCTCCGCTCATCCGACATATCTCTACTCTGTATCTCAAAGGCTAACAATACCGCAGGAAAAGCTGTGTTCTGCCACACCATAGCTAGAACCTAAAATAACCTCCCTTCTGCTCTGATTTCTGCCTCAACTCTTACTCATTTTAAAAACTCACTTAAATCACACTTAATGGAAAAATGGCTATGCCCTTGCATCACATAATTCCTTCTGTTCATTCACTCCATAAAATGCACTGCCTACTTCAACCACTGTATAACTTTTTTACAGTCTTATGAAACTCTAACTGCTTATGGAAATTGTAGACTTATCGCATAAATATCTATGGTTAACTATGTTTTATTCTCTGTATATATATATATATATATATATATATATATATATATATATATCTTGTTTTTCCATATTTGATTATACAGTATTGTTTCATATTGTTTTTCATGTAGTTCTTCTTTTTTTTTTTAAGTTGCTTTTCTCATAACTGCTTCTTCAAAATTGTTAATCATATTGTTTTAGTTCTGGTACTTACTATGGAGCTTTTCTCCCCAGGCCTCCACTAAAAATGGACCTGTGTTCAGTCGGACTATCCCGGTAAATGGTACTTTTCCGTTAACAGGGCAGCAGGGGAAATGACCGGTTGATGTGTACACACACTTTATATATATTCTAGGTTGTTCACTTTTTCCGTAGGGTAATTTATGTAGATGGATAGAACCGCAAATTCTACCTATTTTTTATTCTTCCAAAAAAGTTGTTTTGCAACTTAAATAGCGCAATAGAATTTGCAGTACTATCCGTCTACATAAATTACCTTTAAGAAAAAGTGAACGACCTAGAATATATAAATTGTGTGTACACGTCAACCATACTTTTCCCTGCTGCCATGTTAACAGAAAAAATGTTAATGGAACACTACCCAAGCAACCTGTCCTGAAGGTACGCTTTGCTTTCTCTCATGTCTGCTGGCCCACTAAGGTACTTAAAAATACAACGGTTCAAGCCACTCCTTTCAAAAGGGACTTTAAATGAGTTACTAATTTCTCTCTTTTGTCAGTAACGTGGCAAGCCCTGAGAAACGGACTTGATTTTAAAACCCTTTAGATTGTAATGGTGTTGCTGTAGCGACCTCTGGCAGATCCTTGCAATGTTACAATGTTACAACAACACATCTAGCAGAGGTCACAGTTCCTAAACCGAAGCATAAATCCAGCAAGACTGAAATTCCACACAGAAAAAAAAAACTGTAAAGCCTTCAACTATAAAAGCAAGCAGCCATTGTCACAATCGTTTTAGTGCAACGAAAAGCAAGTAAGCAACTACGCCGCCTTATGCCATACAAAATGCACTTCACCAGCAACATAGACAAGGTCACAGTAGGCAAACTGGCCAAAAGATTAAGATTTACCATTGAGAGGTGAAGTTGTTTCATTAAAAATGGTCACCACCCATGAGTTGCTGGACTTATAAATTACTATGGTACAGTTACATCACGTCAACCTCTCATTTCCCCTGTTGCCCCATTAACGAAAAAGTACCCGGTAAACAAATGTAAAATAAAAAATAAAAATAAAATAAATTTAGGGTGCATTTACCAACTTGGTGACCATGTGGAATACTGCCATGCAGGAAGTGGCAGTAACATGAACTTATGTGACAAATGATAGAATTGTGGGTACCACAAGGATGCTGGACCAGTATGTTGGTGATAGATTCACATGCATCACACACTACCTGGCAGTTGATGGAATGATAAATTTTCCAGTTGTGGTGTCAAGATAGGACTTGAATAGACACATGGATGCAATCTTTTGCATCAAGTACCTCATGAAAATGTGCCATTCTATAGAAGGCATGCATGGTACTGTCTCAGTCCTGTGGTGACACTGAGAAAAAGATATGCTCATCCACATGGGCTAGGAATATAGTGAGAAACTGCTGCAGCATCCTTGAGACAGAAGTCTGTGAGATACCAAATGTGTCATCAGTCTGTCTGTGGAAGGTCCCAGTACTAAGTATAATGAGAGCTATACATATCTTTGCATCCACAGGAATGTAAAAGCCATGCACTCCCTCAGTTCCAGTTTTTGACCTGTACTAGTTCACCAAAGCTATTATAATTTCCCTGTTCACACTGAATCTGTCAAGCAATTCTTGCTTGTCAAAGTTGAAATGTGTAATTTTTTGCCTGGATCTCCTCCTCTGAAGCTGCTGAGTGCTTCTTAGCAGTCCAGGTTGCAGTATGACAGAAGCAACCAACTCAAATAGGCTACAACAAAGTTAGCAACAAAATCATCCATTTTTGATGATTGCAAGGTGACTGTAAAAGGCACTTATTCTTCTTTTGACTGTAAAAGGCACTGATTTGCTTTTTATTAGGGAAGTGCACAGTTTGACTTGCTTAGGAAATTCCAACTTTGACTCTCAGAAGGTTGAATAAATACCCGATTTACATTGTTATGTTGCATGTTTTGCACACATTTCTTATTTGCATCTTATTATGAATTCCTTTGTAATGTTTTTTATGACTTTCCTACCTCTGAGTCACATCTCACATATGCTTGTGTGTAACCAGATCACATGCCCACTGTACGCTTACATAGCAACTATGAATGTCACCCTATGTTTGGCTGAAATGGAACTCATTATTTGGTTAACATGAACCAAAAATGTCTCTCAGTGTTATATCTAGACTTACATTGTCAGCTTGTAAGTCTGTGACTGGAGCTCATTACCCAGTGCTTCCAGCATAAAAGGACAATTACATCCTTATTATTATGTATGGTCGAAATTCTTGGAATATTGATAAAGGTCTTTAGCTCACTAACACAAGGTACAGGATCTAATTCCCACCTTTGCAGGGGAAATTGGCTAGATTTAAAATGCCCTGTAAGGGCAGCTAGCTTAGAATTTATGAAAATATGAAGCATAAAGCGGGTTCTGTAGCAGCATACTTTGCCCAGCTAGTATGAACAGACCATTAACTCTCATCCCATTGCTTTTTTTGTTGCTTGTCTGTGTACTGATGTCTTTTCACCAAATAATAATGCTAACACGATTGTATATATTTCATTTAAAACTTTACATGCTTATGTTTCTTATTCTGTTCAGTTCAATTTGACAATTTTTTATTCACAACCAGGTCTCATTATATTTAAGTTTTACCGGGCTAAGTAGTGTCTTGGTTGCAATTAGTAAACAACTTTCTGTTAATAAATTAACCATTCAGTGTGCTTTGTTAGATGGTTACTTATTATATCACTGACCAGGAGTTGTTTGTATTAAAATATTATTTATTTATTTAACATTTGTTAACTGGCAAAGTCCGACTTGTAACAAAGCCAATTTTCAGCTGAGGTCCATGGAGAAATGCTCTAGACGCATGTCTTTGTGAATGTTAAATATTAAAAATAAGGCTTAATGTCATATTCAGGACTATAACACAGGCTGCCATGATTATGGGGTAGTAGAGGTGGACCCCAAGGACCCCTAGCTGTAAGGGTCCTAGAGTGTTCAAGGCTACTTGTAAAGATGTCCATCAGATTGTATTACCTTTGTCTATGGAAATTATGATAGCACTCTAATTGCATAAAGTAAAGGACACTTCTCTGGCATTTTCCTAAAGTGAATATAGATGATATATGTGCAGCTGCTACTTGGGCTTCCCTAGGTACTATTAAAAAACATTACAAGCCGGATATCATCTTCAATTCTTGAATGGCATTCCGGGCTGTTGTAATCTAAGACATTTTTCTTAGGCTCACCCAGCCTGGTTGCTATGGTCTCTATCCTATTGATAGACAGGGATGAACCAGAATAATTCAAATTTGAAAGTTATGTACCTTCTATAATGGTAGAGCCGCATGGTTATTAGTTCATCCTCTTCTAAATTCCCACCTGTGTATGCCCAGCTTGTCAGGGCTGAGTGTGGATATTGTGCTGATTTGGATGATGGGTGTGTGCTCTAAGATGACTACCTAGACCTGCAGAGGCAGAGACGTGAAGTAGATTGTGGGTAAATGGAGGGGAAGAAACCTGGAAAAGTTTAAACTGGTACTGAGGAGGTTATGAGCTGGTGTACTGCTCCTGTTTATAGAGGAGAAGGATGAACCAGTGGCCTTGCAGATCTGTCGTTATGGTAATCCCATTTGCCTGAATAGTGAAGGTACTGGATCACAACAAAATTAGAACTGTTTTGCATGATACATATCTCACATGCTTTTATGCCCACACCATATAAAAAAACATATTTTCAACTTAAGTTTCTGATTTTCTTGTATTACAAATAATGGATGGCCTATTATTTAATATTGTCCACGAGTTATATTATAATCAGAATTAATTATGAAATGTGAATCTTAAAATTTTATTTCTGATTGTAAATCATCTTTTTTTGAAAAGGGAAACTCACTCACTGTCTGTTAACGTATTATTATGTCATGCAGCACAGAATATTTTTCTCTCTCTGCTTGAATTTCTGTCCAGTCTTATCTTATTTGGCAACTTCTGATTTTCCATGAATAATAGATAGTAACATAGGTACAGTGTTAGTACATTTCCAAGCAAAAAGGATATTTTTAAGGGGATTACTTTAAAGGAAAGTACTCATCTTGTCAAACATTTTATTAAGAAAAAGCACATTATCTGAATTGATTTATTTTTCAAGGCATTCTGCAAATCATGATAATGTACTATGAACGTTATTGTTATTATTGAGTCTGACAGATGTATGTTATTAAAGTAGGTATATTTTAATTCTGGCTACTGTAACATTACATAAATATGTGTGCTGTTTATGTGAGTCTGATTTAATGGTGATAAATTACAACATTAACTCAGACTTGCTTAAGTAACATGAATCTGAAATGCTTCAATTTTTTGGTAAATCTGCATAATTTCTAGCATGCCTCTCAAAAAAGAGGCATGCATATAGATTTTCATTCAAGATTTTACCCATTCTTTCTCTGATTTCCATCCATAAAGCAGTTAATGTAGGGTTAAATGTATTTTCTGTTTTGAAATGAAAATGGTTATGGTCATCACATTATTAAAATAAGTTAAAATGTAATGTGTACAGGTACTTAAGCAGACCTACTCCAGATTGATTTAGACTGCATGCTGTATGTTGGTTGGTAAATTAATAAGGCAGTTGAAATGCTGCTACATAATTACTTGGCTTTTAATACCAGGGGTTAGGTGGGCAACTTGGATAAAGGCTTCCATTTCTTAGGATGTCGGCTACAATTATTGGCACTGCATTCCTTCTATAATGCCACGCACAGCTGAGGGCCATAAATAAAATGTGTTACTTTATTTTACTTTCTGACATGAGAGAAAAACAGTTTCTTTCTTTGGAAAGGGTCATGCTGCTATCTATCTTGGCCAGAGGCACCTTACTGTTGAATGCCCAATCTTTCAGGTCGATATATTTACCACACTGACCCACGGTAGTTCATAAAATGGTAGTAAAATCTCATTGCCGATAATGAGGTCTGCTGACAAAAAAGGTCTAACACCGACAAGGGCATTATTTAACCTGGCTGTGGTTTTAGAGAGCCTTTAGGAAGGTGTCATCAGTGAGATGGAATAATATACTAGTACAAATTAGAAATGAACAGATTCTGGTTCACTTATGAGAAATTATTACCAGTATCAGTGTTTTAATGGCTGTGTATAAATGGACTGTGACCACAGCCTAACTGTATCAGACCTATTATGTAGTTATATCATTATCGTCATGTTTTTTCCTTTGTACAAGTATATGCATGTATATTGTGCTAATATTTTTGTGTAAATATATGATACTGTGCAGATATACTATAAAACCTTCCTTTTAGAGTCGTTATTTATTGTTTTTTTTTGAATATACTGTTTTTTCTGTATAAAACATTTTTTATATTGAGAAGATGACCATCAAGAACAATATATAAAAGGAAAACTATGTATTATCTAGAACATTAAATATTATATAGACATTACCTTACACCATATGTAAAGCTGAGTTTCAGCCTATATCCCATCCCTCTTAATCCATGACCATTCTGATTACTTTGTTTTGCCTACTTTCTGAGAGCTTAATCTCCCTAACTTGTTCATGTGCACCAGAAATGAACATAACACTCAAGAGATGACCTGAACAATATCCTGTACAGCAGGAAGACTGTTTCAGCGTCACTGAACAAGCACTGGCAGACCCACTCCTCAACCTCTTACTAAACAAACATTAGCAGACTTGCTCTTCAACCTCTTACTAAACAAACACTGACAGACTCACTCCTCAACCTCTTGCTAAACAAACACTGGCAATACACCGACCAGGGGTGCAACCATACTGGATCTGGTCCTCAATAATATGGGAGACTGCTGCACATCCCCTACTGTAATGCCTTCCCTGGTAAGGTCAGACCACAAAATGGTCTCCTTTGAACTAAAAATAAAACCTGGACCCCCAGCTAAACCTGGAATATTCAGGAACTATTCTAAAGCTGACCTTCTGCTATTTAGTGACAACCTGTCAAAATTTCAAGCCCCCCATAAACCCTGATAACACTTCTGCCCATGCAGAACTGTTCACAGACTCCCTGTACAAGCATGTTAATAGCTTCATAGAGGCAGCTGTACCAACCAGGAAGAAGTGCAGAACTAACTCAAAAAACAAGCCGTCCTGGTGGAATCACAAAATTAATTTGCTGTATAACAGGAGGAAGAAAATCATGCCAAAAATTAGGAGGTGTAGCACCCAGCAGGATAAAAGCACATTAAACTAAACAAACAACTCAGAGGACAAATAAAGTCTACCAAAGCCAAATTTGAGACAAGTTTGGCCTCCCAGGCCAAGGACAACCACCAATCATTCTTTAGCTATGTCTGCAACCTCAAAGGCACACAATTATGTGCAGAGCTCATTGTAAATGGAGCCACCTATACTGAGCCAGAAGATAAAGCAAACCTCCTGGCTAATAAATTCAGCTCCAACTTTTCCCCCCTCTCCCCCTCAAACTTCCTTCAGGAAATATCATCAAATATAACTCCCCCTACTATCACTAGGAAACAGGTCCTTAATGCTCTCTCTAAGACCAATAACACTGCATCAATGGGCCCAGACAATATCCCAGGATGTCTTCTAAATAGCATGAAACTTGACCTATCAGGGCCTGTGGAATTACTATTTAGCTGTAGCCTCTGATCAGGCTTCATGCCTCATGAATTGAGAAATGCAACAGTCATCCCTCTGCACAAAGGTGGGGCATCTACAGACCCTGGAAACTACAGACCCATAAATCTCACTAGTCTTATATGTAAAGCCATGGAAAGAATTATCATGGAGATGATCAATGATCAACAGAGACCTAGTAAACCTTCAGACACTGGACCCAACGCAGTTTGGTTTCGTCAAGGGCAGATCATGCCTACTCAACCTGGTGGGCTTCTTTGAGAAGGTCACCAAAGCAATGGATGAGGGCAAAATCATTTAAACTGTCTACCTTGACCTGGCCAAGGCATTTGACACAATAGCCCACTCGAGCATTGTTGACAAACCCAAGAGGTTAGGTACAAACCCATATGTCACCCAGTGAATAGCCAACTAGCTCATAGACAGGACCCAGGAAGTTAGAATTGGGGAGTCCACCTCTGCAAAGAGGCCAGTCACAAGTGGAGTCCCTCAGGGATCAGTCCTTGGACCGCTTCTTTTTGGCATTTACTTCTCAGAAGTCAAGGCCAATGTCAGTGGTCTCTGGCTGACTAAATTTGCAGATATTTGCATAGGAGCTGTCATTGAATCTCACACTGACACAAATGTTCTACAGGAGGGGCTGACACAGACAAACAACTGGCGTCAGAGCCATGGACTAAAACTAAATGCCAAGAAATGCATATAGTATCCTTTAGGAAGTCATCCATCCCTGGTAACTATCATATTGACAACACATCCCTTAGAGTTGACCCAGTAGTCAGGGACTTAGGGGCAAACATAGATAGTAATCTAGCCTTTGATAATCACGTGTCTGCAGTGGTGAGGAAATAATTCTATGTTGCGCAACTTATAAACAAAGGTATGGCATCTAAGTCCAAGGAAGACATTGTTCCACTGTATTCGGCATTCATCAGACCTATCATTGCATACAGTGCCCCCTTTGGTTTGTACCTAATTAGACATATCCAAGAATTGGAATGTCCACAGAGATTCATCACTAAAAGAATACAGGGCCTAAGTAATATGTCATATGCAGACCTCCTCAAGCCCCTATCCCTGTGTTCTGTCTCCTACAGGCTTTTGAGGGGAGATCTATGCCTGGCATACAGAGCATTGTCAGATGCCACTTTGATGGACCATTTGCATATCCATAAAACAAACAGCACTAGAATTACCTGTTCCTAAAGACTTAAACCTTGCCTGTGATGTAAATTGGACCTGCTGGAGAGATAGATATGTATCCCAGAGACTACTCCTTCTATGGAACAAGCTCCACATCTAACAAGTCTTATATGCAAAGCCATGGAACATATAACTGACATAATTTCAAAAATCTTATCAGACTCAACCATCAGCAATTTCACTTTGTCTAATGTAGATCCAGTGTAATGAATCTTGTGAGTGTATTTGAGAAGGTTCCTCCAGTCACAGACTGTGGGCAAGCTGTCCAGACAGAGCACCTTACTTCAGCAAGACATTAGATACCATACCCCATGCAAATATAATAAACATATGTGGTTAGGTGGGTAGTTATCTGGTTTAGGGACATGACTGGACTCTATAAAAGAGAGAAATGAATGAGCTCTTGGACTATGTGTCTCAGGCTGTCATGTCCCTAGTCTTAAGCAGCTTTTTACCTTCACCTAGGATGATGCCTCAGTACAAACAGAAAATGATTGACTTCAGTAATTGGCTTAGTCTCTGGTGTCATTCCAAGGGGATACAGTATCTGTCAGCCTGGGATGACATGATCGACAGACCTCGATGCTTTGCCAGAGATGGTTTTCATCTGTCATGCCTAGGATTTCAGTTACTGGCCAAGGCTTTTGCCACACCGATTGTGCCTTTTTTAGGCAGTGTCTCAAGGGCAAAATTCCCGATGTAAGAACTTCATCTAAAAACAACCTCAAGGTTTTGCTGCTAAATGCTAGGAGTATTAACATGAAACTGCATTCGCTGGAAGCAGTCTTCACCTTAAAAGACATAGACATTTGTGCAGTCATGGAGACCTGGTTCAAGGCTGTGGACAGCACCCCAGCCAGATCAGGCTACACCTCCTTCCACATGTTCATACCACAAACCGATGGTGTGAAAACTAAAAGAGGTGGTGTATCAATATTCATTAAAGATAAATACACCTCCAGATTGGTTTGATAGCATGATTCCCTGGAGGTACTGCAGGTGTAATTAACTGTTGGTAGGACGCCTATTCAAGTCATTGCCAACTACAAGACCCTCACCATGAATCAGGACACCCACTCTGCCTATTTGGATCTACTTTAGTCTATTAAGATACATCCGAACACCATGGTTTTGGGTGACTTTAACTACTCATCCATTAAATGGGGAAATTTTTTATGGTCAAACCCACTTGCCCAAAGGTTCCTTGTCTTCATTAACTCCAGTGCCCTGGACCAGATAATTGACACCCCCACAAGGGTTGCCAACATCCTGGAGCTGGTGCTTACCAAAATGGGGGAAGATTGTAGCACCCCCATTGTGAGGTCTTCCCTGGTGAGATCTGACCATAAATCATTTGAAGTTACTATCACACCTGAGCCCCCCCCAGCACCAACTAAACTAAAAAAAATTTCCAAAGCAGATTATAATATCTTACGGGATGGTATAAATAGCTTCACTGCACCTTCCCCCTCCGATGGAACTGGCAACTATGCTGAGGTCTACACAAATGCTACAATCACCTGAACAATTGCACTGACTCGTCCGTACCTGATAGGACCAAAACAAGCTCCACAAGGAAGAACAAACCTGTCTGGTGGACAACTGCCATTAACAGGCTTTACAATAAGAGGAAGAAATTGCTGTCTAAGAGTAAGAGGGAGCAAGCCCTAAACTGGCAACACTCCCATCTCAGCTTAAAGAAGCAAATAAGACTTCTTGGGAAGTCCTCCAAAGCTAACTTTGAATCCAAATTAGCTTCTTCAACTAAGAACAACGGTAATGCATTCTTTAGTTACATCCGTAACCTAAAAGGAAAGGCCCATATTTGTGCCAAACTGGTAGTTAATGATACCACATATACTGAGCCTGTGGACATTTCAAACATGTTAGCTGACAGGATCTGTGAAAACTTCACTGCCCTGTCCCCACCACACTTACCGCAAGACATCCCTACCACCTATCATCTACCTTATATCTCTAAAGAGCAGGTCATGAATGCCCTCTGTAAGGTCAAAAATACAGCATCCTTGGGACCTGATAACATCCCAGGCTGCATCCTACATGGGCTGAAACAAGAATTAGCAACACCATTGGGTACTCTTTTCAGTCATAGTCTAAGCACCAACTTCATCGCAGCCGAATGGAAAAAGGTCCTCGTTATCCCCTTGCACAAAGGTGGTGCTTCCACTGACCCTGGGAACTATATAGCAATAACCCATGCCTGGGTGTGGGTAATGCTGGATTTACCCACGGTTGGCGTGGTTTGGTCCCGAGGGACCAGCATTAACCACACCCAGAAGTGGGTTATTGCTATTATACAATGACATTATTTAAGAAAAGAAATAATTACTTTTCTTAAATAATGGCATTGTATAATGCCTCTTTGCTGCCCTTCCGCAGCTGTCTGGTATTCCGCGGCAGTTCTGATGTACTGCGCATGCCTACGCAGTACATCAGAGCTGTGGGCAAAAGCAACGGAGAACGCAAGATCTCCGTTGCTTTTTACTGTCTCGCTATGTTAAATGGGTTTAACATAGCGAGACAGCTTTAAAATAAAAGCAACGGAGATCTCCGTTGCTTATTTTAAAGTTCTCGCTATGTTAAACTCATTTAACATAGCGACATTTAAAGCAACGGAGATCGCAAGATCTCCGTTGCTTTTACACTGTCGCTATGTTAAAGGAGTTTAACATAACGAGACAGCTTTAAAAAGCAACGGAGATCTGCGTTGCTTTTTAAACCTGTCGCTATGTTAAACTCTTTTAACATAGCGATTAGTTTTATAACGGAAAAAGTCCGGGCGACCGGACCTTTTTCCGTTAGTATATTGAGGGATTTACAATGGGCACGCTGGTTGGGCTGGCCAGTCAGCGTGCACGTTTTAGAGGAGGAATTCTATAATAGGTCTGTTAGCCTGACTAGCCTTATCTGCAAGGCCATGGAGAAAATCCTCATGGACCTTATCAACAAAGATATTGATAACCTGCAAACACTTGATCCTACTCAATTTGGATTTGACAAAGGGAGATCATGCCTGTTAAATTGAGTGGACTTCTTCGAGACAGTCACCAAGTCCTTGATGAGGAGAAATCTTTGCATACAGCCTACCAATACTTAGCCAAGGCTTTTGTCACTATCCCCTCACTTAGGCATAATTGACAAACTCACCTAGCTAGGTATCAACCTGTATACCATTAGATCGGTTGCTAACTGGCTCACTGATAGAACCCATGTAGTCAAAATAGGGGAATCCACCTCCAGTAACAGACCTGTAATGAGTGTTGTTCCACAGGGATCAGTCCTGGGACCTCTACTGTTTGGAATCTATTTCTCTGAAGTGCAAGCTAAAACTAAATGTATGCGACTGAAAAAAATTTCTGATGGCTGCAAACTGGGAGTAATCATAGAATCTCCAAATGACGTCAATATCCTACAAGAGGGTCTTACACAAACAAATGACTGGTGCCAAAGTCATGGCCTTAAACTCAATGCAAAAGTATGTATTATCATCCCTTTCAGTAAGAGTGATGTTCCTGCTAACTACCACATCAATAACAACACCCTAAGTACGGATTCAGTGGTCAGAGACCTGGGCACACAGGTTGACAGCAACCATGTCTCCACAGTGGTAAGAAGGGCATTCTATATTGCTCATCTCATAAGTACGGGCATTGTCTCCAGAAAAAAAGAAGTTATAACCTCCCTATATTCTTCCCTCATCAGGCCAATAATTGAGTACAATGCCCCTTTTCGTATGTACCTTTCCAAGCACCTGCAGCAATTGGAGAGACCACAAAGGTTCCTCACAAGGAAAATTCAAGGTCTTCAGCATCTGTCTTATGAGAATCATCTGAAATCACTGTAACTTTACTCTGTTTCATTCAGACTACTCAGAGGTGATCTCTGCCTTGCATATAAGGCAATCTTTGACGCTGCTTTATTGCAAATGGTGCATATTCATAAGTCACATGGCACACAGGTTACTGACTCTAATGGCCTTAACCTGGTGCGTGACATTAATAGAACCTGCTGGAGGGACACATTTGTCTCCCAGAGGTTACCACACAATTGGAAGAAACTCCCACTTCATGTGAAGCAAAGCACCTCACTGGCCATCTTCAAATGCAATCTGGATGATTGGATTGGTAACCATAAATTCACCCCAGGGGTTCCAAATATGTCCCTCTTGGACAGCGGTGATAGGTGCTGATCATGGAAATAAGGGTAAAACTTGGCTAGGCTTGTAAGGGCCTTAGGTTCATTAGCCTAGTGACCTCCTTTGATGTACACGGAGAGCATGAAGGTAACCAGGGGAGTTCCTCAGAGATCTGGGCCTCTCCTTTTCAATATCTACTTTTCAGATCTCTACATATCAAGCAATGCCTATATAGAGGACTTTCTTCATGTGTGTGTGTGTGTGTGTGTGTGTGTGTGTGTGTGTGTGTGTGTGTGTGTGTGTATGTACATTTGTAATTTGACCTTGATTACCATGCTGGGGGGTCCTAGCCAAAAGGATAAGAAAATAATAAGACTCTGTAGGGGAACTCAACACTTATCTTTCTAGAGGCTCTTATTTGTCCAGCAGAAGATATACCAGCTTGGTTTGCTGGAGATGTTGGATATGAGTCATAAAAATGAGAGCTAGTATTATCATTTCACTTCAGTGAGTCAAACAGGAAAGCAGTGAATGTTGAACCTTGTTCTTCTTCTTTAAAGTTGACTTTTTAAGAGGCGAGCCCCCTGCACCACAACACCACCACTATTTATATACATTAACTTTGAGATTACTGATGTAAGAGAAGTGGGAATACTACTAGATAATTCTGCCAAAATGAAATTAAAACCAGTGAAGAGAAGTTTAATAGCAAATTATGTGGAAGTGAAACATTCACTATGTAAAATTAACTGGAATGATAAATACATTGGAAAGACTGCAGAAGGAACATGGCAAGTTTTGAATGGGAAATTGTTTGAATGCAAAAAATCAAAAACAAAATGTTTAACTTTAGTATCTAGGCACAAAATTCATGTGGATATATTTCCATACGAACAGGATACTTAATTAATACGGGAGATAAAAAATATAAGAAATGGGAATGAGGATCAACTATAACTTTGAAAAATGAAATAAACAATCTGGACAGACAAATTAAACATAGTATGAAGCAAGATCAGGAAACATTTGAAGAAAATTTATATAAAGATATCAAGCAAAATAGGAAAACATTTACAGATAAATAAGATGTGGTAGGAGTAAAGACATACACATTGCTAAACTGTGTGTAGATTCTAAACCTTATTCTCAAACACAATATATTTTAGATATATTTACAGAATCTTATAGAAAACAGTTTGGTTCCACAAAGGGGGTGCTATACTGTGCTAGTAACACTTACCTAATGTCAGATACTGAAATTCAATTAGATTATTTTGAAAATGAACTATGCAAACTGTTCACAAACAATGCACAGAGAAAATATGGAAATAGGACTAATAACTTCAGAACACTTCAGCATGAATGTACAGCATCATTGCAACTGTTATTCGCTAGGTCATTTATGCCTGGAGAGATTTTTTCAAGATTGGAGACACGTACTTGTTAAACCTATCTTTAAGAGAAAGGAGAATAGGATAAAACTAGAATAATATAGACCCATAATTTTACTTTCTCGTTGTGGAAAAATAATGATAAAGGTTATTTTAATTTAACCTGCATGGGACTTGAAATCATATATCAGCATGCATATGCTGATATAAATCTATAAGTACCTGTAACATGATGTTCTATAACGATATTGTAACATTCCTCCTCTGGGCCAGTGTTCAAGGACCCTCAGTTCTCACCACTGACACTGGTAGGGAATGTTCACTTTGAGAGAAAAATAGACACACACAGTATTTTCAGATGCAACTCTGCATTGAGCAAAATTTCCCTTAAGAGCACAAAGGGAATGCACACTTCAGTCCTAGGGTTGGATTTCCTCTTCAGGCCCCAAATAAGAGTCCACACTGGCAACCTCAGAGTTGAGTCCTTAGCCAGGTGTTTCAAGTCAAGTCTTCCACCACCCTCTATGTGAGATCAGTGCTCTGTGTATTTCCAAGTAGCTGACATGCGCACACACACACACACACACACACACACACACACACGCACGCACGCACGCACGCACGCACGAACTGGAAAGGCTGGCACAGATTTATTTGCTATGCCACATCCACCCAGACTATAAGGTAGACTCACTGCCACCAGCCAGCTACTTTAAGTCTCTTAACAGGGTACCCAATTACTCTTAGTACTGAGTCAGGATTTGGCACAGATGTGTCACAATGCACACTTACAAGTTTGCTAAGGCTTGATACAGCACCTGGAAGCTATAAAACAATTCCCAACACTTCTACCCTTCCTGCAGAAATGCTTTTCATAGATATTGTGTATCTGGCTACATTCAGACCTGTGAGATAGAATCTTTATAGCCTAAACTAAGTCATTTAATTTCAGACTATTTTTCTTAAGGTTAGCTGGGCTGAGCTTAGCCCCTTCCCTTACAGTATCTTCTGTTAAAATATATACATTTCAGCAGTTATAACAATATGGCCTGGAATACATCTATATTTCTTTTCTGTCCAGCAGGACCCACTGTTGATACATTTTTAACACATGCACCTGTACAAATCAGTCTGATATTCAAATGACATATAATTCTTTACAAAACTCCAGCTAGTTATGCTGGCATATGTTACGCATGCACTGCCCTACTCCTCTTGGCACAGCTGGTACTATCTCACATCATCACATCTCTTCCCCCTTTGAAGACTCAAGCTAGTTTTTCAAGTGACCCTGGAGAAACATTGCTTGAGAGGAATGAGCCTGCCTGGGAATATATTAACCCATACCCTGCCTTGACAGCCCATCTGCATTGGCATTATTTACCCCTTCCGCTGATGTGTCGGTCCAAACCTCACTAAGGAGATCAGTCACCAGATCACCCTCAGACTCCTCCTGTCACCCACTGCAAATACTCAGCACAAGGGCCTTCCTATCATGTTAACATGGTATCAGGCTTCATCATGTTAACATGGTACAGATTGTGCCCCTGCCTCCTGCATAGCATGTTTACCATGTAGTTAATATCACTGACCTTCCTTGCAACTTTGAAGGGTCCTTCCCAAGCTGCCTGCAGCATATTGTGCCTGACAGGAATGAGCACCATAACCTGCTGTCCCACAGCATACTCTCGGGCTCGAGCATTCCTGTCATACCAGACCTTTTTCTGCTGTTTGGCTCCTGGGCCAAGGCCATGAGCTCCCTAAGCTTTGTCTTGAGGTTTAGGACATATGACACAGCAGACTGCTTGTGGGATTCATACTAACCCTCCCACTCATCACAAATCAAATCCAAGAGCCCCCTCACCCTATGCGCATACAGCAACTCAAAGGGTGAAAAACCTGTGGATTCCTGGGGTACCTTTCTGTATGCAAACAGCAGATGGTGCAAATGTTTGGCCCACTTGCTCTTAAACTGGTCTGCAAATGCCCTTAGCATAGTCTTCAGTGTAGAGTGTAACCTCTCCGCAAGACAATTAGTCTGGGGGTAGTAGGGGTAGTCATTAGGTGCTTCACCCCACAGTGCTCCCACAGATATGCCAGCAGGTCTGGCACAAAATTGGCACCTCGGTCAGTCAGTATTTATCTCACGAATCCTACCCCAATAAAAATATCTAACAAAGCATATGACACCTTCTCTGCCTTGCTGGAGGACAGAGCCACCACCTCGGATTTCTATTAGCATAATCTACTACTACTATGATATATTTCTTCCCTGTGGAACTTGGGGTACTCAGAGCCCCGCAATATCCATTGCTACCTTCTGAAACAGCTCCGCAGTCACAGGCAGAAGCATCAAAGGAGCTTTGACCTTGTCTCCTGCCTTGCCTACTTTTTGGCACTGCACACAGTTCCTGCAGTACCCTGTTACGTCCTCTGCAATCCCAGGCCAATAAAAGTTCTGCATAATATGCCTCTTGGTACACTTTATGCCCATATGACTTACCAAAGGAATGTCGTGGGCTATGGCTAGAAGTGCCAGGCAGTAGGCTCAGGGTACTACCACCTGCTGTATTACCTCTCCCTCTAGCCATCCCTCAGGGGTCCACTCTCTATACAGAAACCCTTTGTTCCAGTATACAGACTCCCCTTTTCCTTGAGAATCAGGTGCCTCCTTAGCTACCTCCCTCAAGCCTCGTAATGTACGACCCGATAGCTGAGCCTGTCTCAACTCTACCTTTGTGACCCTTCCCAGCTTCCCTTCCACAGGGTCTGGTATCTTCTGACAGTGGTGCCTCACTGTTAGCCTGGGTACCACCACTCACTTCTACTCTTGCAGTCATCCTGTCTAAAGGAACATCAGTATCTATTAGCAGCTGTGGCTCACCTTCATGCTCATTGCTTTAGGGTAGCTCCCCCTGAAATAGCCACATCACCAGCTCCGGCTTCAGGTGTGGGGTGTGTCTGGGTCTTCCCGAGGCTATCAGAACCACATGCCTGTCTCTAAGCCTGACTACATGTAACTGCATGCACACAGGGTACTGCATTATCAGAATCATTCCCTATCATGACATCATCGGGGATATCCACAAACATGCCTACTTGCTTGCTTCCTTTTCCACCCTCCCAGTCAAGGTGAACACTGGCCAAAGGTATTTGGAATGGGGTCCCTCCTAAAGCTCTGACTACTGCCAAAACAAGTACTGCTCTTCTTTAACCACTGCAGGTTTCACAATGGTTATGTCATATGCTGTGTCTTTCTTGGCAGTGGCCTGTTTTCCATCCATCAAGATAGGATACAACCTCTGGTGATAGTTTGGTACTCCTGTTGCCTCCAGACAACTCACCACTGGCATACTGTTATTATCACTTGCTGGCTCCCCCACCTTTTGTTCCCCACTTTGCTTCAGTGGACATTTGTATGCTACATGGCCCCTCTGGTTACATTTAAAACATCTAAACCTTGATCCTGGCTGTGTACCTGAACTAGTGGCTTCTGCTGTTACTGGTGGACTCCGTTAGGGTGGTTTAGGCTGCCCACCATGGGTTCCCTTATATCCACGTGCAGCACTGGGTATCCCCTTCTTGTGCAGTGGTGCCCTGCTTGCTACGTATAGATCCCCTTTTCTCCCCAGCTCATCTGCAGTTACACTCCTGGTCTGCCAACCAGATTTTCATGTCCTCAGGCAAAGTGTTAACAGCTTGTTCTCTCACCAAAATGTCTGCCAGCCTTTCAAAAGTGGTGACCTGACACCCACTTACCCATCTATGAAAATAAGTGCTTAGCTCAGCAATATAATCACATACACTTTCATCTGCCTTACGTCTATGCCCATGAAATTTTTTTTCTGTAAGCTTCAGGTGTTAACTTATAACATTCCAATAAACATTGTTTAACCTTGTCATAATTTAAACAGCCAGTGTCAGACAGTTTAGGATCAGAAATTGTAGCTTTACCATGGAGTAAGGGGGTCAGGAACCTTGCCCTGAGTCCTTGGTCAACATCATATTGTCTACATACTCTCAAATATATGAATAAAAGTATCAAAATTATCACCTTCTTTATACCGTGGAAGAAATGTACTGACCTTTGTTGCTTCTGGGGTTCGGTTATTCCCTTCCCCATTACCTCCACGTTCCTGTTGAAGAGTCAGCGTGTCCCTCTCATGTTGATGCTGATTTTCATTTTCTTTGTCCTCCAAACACCACAGTCTCTCATTTTCTATGGCCTCCAAATGCCGCAGACTCTCTACCGACTCTAATTCCATACGCTTTTCCTCCAGTTCAACTCTCTTTAATTCCAGATGGATTTTTAAGTCCTCTAAAGAAAAGGTGAACTGTCCTGTTTCTGATGACTGCACATCCCCATCACTACACTTGTTGTTTTCCTGGTTGTTGGTCTGTACTGCAGCTGTGACTAAGGCTGAAATCATTTCCTCTTTCAGGTTGGCATGCACCAGTCCTTTGGATTTGCACACCTTAGCCAACTGGTTCACCTGTCAGCTTACTATAATCCTCTGCTGACATCTTTGCCTGCTTTACCCTGACTAAACTACACTAAAAAATAAATAAAACTGTTGTGAAGCAAGAAACTCTGTATGTTTACTTTGTGGGTGCATTAGAGTGCACACACCTTTAGTAACAACTGCGTACAGGCTACAGAAGTTCAGCTAATATCCACACCACTACTCACCAATATGTGACATCCCTCCTTTGGGCCAGTGGTCAAGAAGTCTTAATCCTTACCACTGACACCAGTGGGGAACGTTCACTTTGAAAGAACAATATACACACACACACACACACACACACACACACACACACACACACACACACACACACACACACACACACACACACACACACACACGCACACACGCACACACACACACACTCCAGTGCACTGAGTAGTCTCTCTTAAGAGCACACAGGGAATGCACACCCCAGTCCTGAGGCTGGACTTCCTCTTCAGGCCCCAAATAAGACTCCACACTGACCACATCAGAACTGCATCCTCAGCTGGGTGTTCCAAGCCAAGTCCTCCACCACCCTCTGTGTGGAAATCAGTTTTCTGTGTCCCTGTTCCAAGTAGCTGACACACATACTCTTTGAGATTTGATTTTTACACACACACACACACACACACACACACACACACACACACACACACACACACACACACACACACACACACACACACACACACAGACACACACACACACACACACACACACACACACACACACACACACACACATGCACACCTGGGAAAGGCTGACACAGATTTACCCACTATGCCCCCTCCACCCAGACTGTAAGGTAGATTCACTGCCACCATACATCTACATTTAGGCTCTTACCAGGGTCAGATGTGGATGACATGATTGACAGACCATGATGCTTTGCCAGAGAGGGCCTGCACCTGTCACCCCTGGGTTTCCAGGGACTGGCTAATGCTTTTGGCAACCCTATAGTGCCTTTTCTAGGTGGTGTTCCAAAGACCAAATTACCACTGCAACAGCTATAAATAAGTGCAACATGAGGGTCATGCTGCTCAATGCTAGAAGTCTAGATCTCAAGATGCACTTGCTCAAAGCACTCCTCAAAATGGAGAACATCGTCATTTATGCTGTAATGGAGACCTGGTTTAAAGTGGCAAAAAGCACTCCTGTGCTACCAGGCTGTAACTCATTCCACACCTTTCGGCCCCAAAACATGGATCAAAGCTCCAAAGGTGGTTGTGTCTCCTTATTCATAAAGGATATGCACACCTCCAGACTAGTAGCCCAGCATCTGGGATACTTCAGGTACAACTAAAACTGGGTAAGACTGCGATCCAGGTCATAGCCTGCTGTAGGTCCCCAACCATGTCCCTGGACTCTCACTCCACATTCCTAAGCACCCTGGAATCTGTCACGGTCCAACCCAACACTCTCATACTAGGAGACTTCAACTATCCCTCCATCAACTGGGAAAACTGCTCAAGCACCAATGCACTGGCCTAACGCTTCCTGGAATTCATCAGTTCCAATGCCCTGGACCAGCTCATTCTTACCCCCACTAGAGGAAGCAACGTCCTTGACCTAGTTATTACTAACATGAGCAACTGTTGCTCTACACCAGTAGTCAATTCCTCCCTGGTTAGATCTGACAATAAACTAATCATCATGGAAATCCACATCTCACTCACCCCCTCCCCCCCGCAAAGTTATTCACCATGAAAAACTTCTCCAAAGCTGATTTTGGACTCCTAAAAACAGAGGTAGCTAACTTCACGGCACCCATGCCAATGGAAAATAGATGCATGACTGCTGAATTATACACCAATGCACTGTACGAACACGTACATAAATTCATGGAACTAGCCATACCCAACAGAACCAAGATGCTCTCCTCTTAAAAAAAGGAAGCCAGTCTGCTGGTCCCCTGCCATTAATAAACTCTGCAACAGAAGGAAGAAACTGTTGCAGAAAAAAATGAAGTCCCAAGACTGGAATAATTCCCTTATTAGCCTCAACAAAAACTTAAGATCCCTCATCAAAACCTGCAAAGCCAGCTATGAAGGCAGAATTGTGGCAGACACAAAAAACGACCACAAAGCCTTCTTTAGTTATATCAAGAATCTCCATGGCAATACCCAGATTTGCACTGAGTTACTGCACAATGGTACCTCCTATACTGAGCCAACCGATATTGCCAGCATACTGGCCAACACATTCAGTGCTAACCTTATCCATCTCTAACCCCCCTAAAGGCCAAATCTCAATACTGGAAGAATGCCAGGTACCATGCATTACTGCAGCACATATTAAAGTTGCACTGTCTAAGGCCAATAATACAACTTCAGTGGGACCTGACAATATCCCTGGCTGTGTTCTACATGAATTACAAGGTGAACTGGTACCACATCTGTGTGCTCTGTTCACTGACAGCCTCACCTCAGGCTTTGTCCCTACCAAATGGCGCACTGCTACAGTCATCCCTCTCCATAAAGGAGGAACGACTACAGACCCTTGAAATTATCGCCCCATTAGCCTGACAAGTCTGATATGTAAGGCTATGGAGTGCATCATCATGGACCGAATTAACAAAGATATAGGGAATCTCCAAACACTAGATACCATGCAATTTGGTTTTGTGAAAGGTAGATCATGCCTGCTCAACCTGGTTGACTTCTTTGAGTCAGTCACCAGAGCGGTGGATGAAGGTAAGGCAGTTCATACAGCCTACCTCGATCTGGCCAAGGCCTTTGATACCATTCCTCACTCTGGAATTATTGATAAACTCACCAAACTAGGCGTTAACCCCTATATCATTAGGTGGGTTGCAAATTGGCTCACAGATAGAACACACAGTGTGAAAGTAGCGGACTCCAAGTCAGATTGCCAACCATTCACGAGTGGAGTCCCACAGGGATCAGTCCTGGGTCCTCTCCTGTTTGGCAACTACTTCTCAGAAGTCCAGGCTGACACGGAGGGACTCTGACTGACCAGATTCACAGATGACTGCAAGCTGGGAGCCATTATTCATAGGTAGGTACTAGGCTATTAGCCCAAAGGCCTTATTAAGCCTAGCCAAAAAGGTTCCCTGACTTTCGCCACCCAAGAAAATTATTTTCCTGTGCCTCTGTCGAGCAAAGCTACAGAAGTGATCCCCAGGGTGAATTTCCTATTTCGCATCCACTCATCAAGATTTTTCTTGAAGAGTGCTGATGAGGAGCTCTGTTTGATATAGATGGGTAGCTTGTTCCAGAGTATGGGAAGACTTTGGGACAGGAATCTATCCCTCCAGCATGTTCTGTTTATTGTGGTGACCAAGTTTAAGTCCCTAGAGTGTGTAGCTCAGAGGGATTGAGATTTCTTTAGGTGGAGCATGTCCAACAGCTCTGGGTTGGACATAGCTTTGTATGTTAGGCTGAGATCACCTCGGAGTAGGTGATATGCGACTCAGTAAAGCTGGAGTTTTTTGAGACGGTCAGCGTAGGACAACTGTTTGAGGCTGGAAATCCTCTTTGTGAGGTATTTCTGCGGCCTTTACAGTTGTTGCAGATGGCTTGTGAGGTACATACCAAAAGGGGCATTGTACTCTATAATGGGTCTAATGAGTGACGAGTAGAGGGGAACAATGAGTTCTTTTTTCCTGGATGTGAACCCTTTTGTGATGAGGTGTGCCACATAGAAGGATTTCCTGACCACTGTGCCGATGTGATTATCAAAGGAGAGACTACTGTCTACATGGGTCCCAAGATCTCTTATCACACTTTTGGTGTTAAGTAGACTGCCGCCTATGTGGTAGTTCATGGGCACAGAGTATTTACCAAAGGGGATAACAATGCATTTTTTGGCATTGTGCTTGAGGCCATGGCTCTGACAACAGGCATCTGTCTCAGTGAGGCCCTTTTGTAGGATGTCCACATCGTTTGGGGATTCGATTATGGCTCCTAGTTTGCAGTCATCTGCAAACTTCATTAGCATGTTCCTCCTCACTGGGATCTTAAGTTCATTCTGGAAAAATTGACTCAGGCTCCTTTTGAGCCTGCTGTTTCAGTTTCCTTGCAACATTGTTCTTGGATGACATTACTTTTGTTAACTCTTACTTCTGCCAGATGGTGTCTGAGTTGCAAGTCCTTATGGCTTGTCCACTTTTTTGATATTGCATAAGGACAGGGTGTCCTTGCATACTAATTCTTCCTTCTTGCTCAAGGTGGTTAATGAGTTGTCACTTAATCACTCTATTAATTTGCCTATTTTTTTATTCTCTCTGCAGTCTGACAGTGAGAGGGTGTCGCATGCCTTAGATGTGCATAGACAGCTCAGATTTTATTTGGATAAAACTAAACCTATCAGAAAATCTGACCGGTTATTTTTTTCCTTTCATCCTAAGTCTTTAGGTTTGGCTGTTTCCAAGCAAACTACTTCCACTTGGATTTCAAATGCTATTTCCTTTTGTTACACTTTTCATGGTGAGAGCCTTCCTTCTTCTGTAAAGGCTCATTCCAGTAGAGCTGTGGCTTCTTCTGGTGCTTTTTTCAAAGGCTTAGACACTAATTCTATTCTTGAAGCTGCTACCTGGACTTCTACCAGCTGGATGGTATCTTCTTCCTGGCTTCTTGGAGGGCTCTGCTGCTTCCTCCTCCCAGGTTTCTTCTTGAGCTTTGGCATTTTCCTATTTGTAAGGAATACTGCAGTTGTGTAAAATCTTACCATAATGGTAGATTTCCTTGCCTTCACCACTGCAGTATTCACTCCCTCCCTCCTTGCCCCTGGTCTTTGTTCCTTCCTGGATGTGCAGGTTCTCCTTGGTTTTCCTTGGACTGCTGTTCCTACTTGGGCAATCATTTCAGAGGATGGTATGCCTGAAAGTCACCTTTATGCCCTACCCTATGCAAGGAGCGTGCAGGTGACATTCAGCGTACCTTAAAGCAATGGTAGACTTTGGTAAACTGGCTGGATGGTGGGCTTCATGGCAGGGAATCCCCCATTTGTAAGGAATACTGCAGAGGTGAAGGCAAGGACATCTACCAATATGGTAACATTTTACACAACTGTACTTTATTTGCCAACTTTGCAGTCTTACTATATGATTGTTCCACTTTGATTAGCTAAGTGGACTGTAGGTTAGTCAAAACTGATGAGGCATACAAATGACTAGGGAGTAGATAAGATATGATATGATCTTATATACATGTTTTTGATAGACAAAGTTTGACTTTATGAAGAAGTCCTGGGTAAAGGATTTTTTTTTTCGGACAGCATATTGCAGATGCTGATTGAATCTTAATCTATGGTCCATTATTATATATATATCCAAAAGTTTTATGTTTTGTAAAAGCTCAATTCCAGTATTTTCACCTGATAATATTTTGAGCCACAGTAGTTTGATTGCTGGTTTGGCCTTCCACACAGACCAGCACCAGCACAGACAGGGACTAAAGGTGGATCTGTCTTGATGTACATCAGTAAAAAACAAAGAAACTAGTGGTCTTAAAATGATGAGCTCAGTCACAATAATTTCCAAAAATCATGAAACCCAGGTAGTATTTCAAAGCAACAAGCCTTTATTCATCACAGACAAGCGATCCTCAGTAACAAAAAATCAGAAATATTTTAACAGTGTTAAACATATCAGCTTTTATATACTTAAAAGTCGGTGTGGAAAATGTACAAATGAGCCTATTCAAGGCAAACAGTATAAACAGGGCCATAAAAGTGCATATTAGATCAAGTACCCACCCCCACATACTACTACTGATTAGATCAAACTAAATCCTAGTTAAGGAAAACATTACCTGTTTATTTGCAACCCACATTCCAAAATCAGATATTAAGAAAAGCATAAAATACACATAAAAAGACTTAACTAAAATCTCTTTTGGGTATCTAATGCAATAAAGTCTACATCAGGTCTGTGACAAGAACAAAAATCAAGAAAAAACACATAGCTATCTAACCATAATCTAACTAGAACGCTATTAATATGAAACTACATCTGCCTAATAATATCATCTAGTAAATATCCATCCACGTGTATTAGTGTGCATAAAAAATAAGTAATTAGCAGCTCAGAAAAAAATGCCATGACGGTCCTCATGTTTATTGCCCCAAAACTTGTTTATACAGTGAAAAACCATACAAAAATACAGAAAACAGTGGACGAAGTAAATTAGTAATTATCAAAGTGTGTAGGTGTGTGCATAAGCATCCACCAGTATGGTAAATGGGGGAATTATAGTATGAAAAAATGTGTTTTGAATTTAGTTTAAATCTCTGGTGTATTCAATAAATCTAATCAAAGCAGAATTGAGGTTAAAGTAGCTAAACATATATACATTTATACACATTCTGTAAGTTTGGTATTTATATGCTGTACTCAACAAAGTTAAAAGCTTATGAATATAAAATAGCTTCACTACCAGCTCAGAAGGTAGTATTTGTTCATCTTTTGTGAGTGATTTAAGCCAGTTTTCTTTTACTGCAATTAAGTCAAGGATATGGAGATATATCCAGTTGTGCATGGCTGTTATTTTATTCTGTGTGCTATAAATATTAAATATACGACATCATTTTAATCCTAAAGGGCTTCTCTAGAAAGTTGTATTAAGATTGCTTAAGACAGTGTTACACATGGCAGCGACTTGGCTATGGTGAATGTTCTCACATTTTAGAAGTAATTTGTGCTTACGTTTATATTGATGTTTAGATGTCTGCATTAAGGTTTGACTGTATCTGTCTTGTTTAATTCCACATATTTATTTTGTTAGTAGATATTTTAAGAATTATAGGTTAATTGTACTAGATCTAAATATCTGGATGTTTATTATTGCACTATTAGGAATTTTTAGACTGAGAGTTTCTGTAGCAGTGCAATGGTAATAGTATAATATGTATTATGTGGGTTGTGATAGTTGCTGCGAAGAGATACAAGAAAAAAAAACTATAAGTTCTGTTAAGTAGCAAGTAATGTTTGGTATTAGGTTGTGTTTCATTTGTCATCTTTTACATAACATGATATACAGTGGATAGAAGAAGTTTACACACCCCTGTTAAAATGCCTGTTTTTTGTGATATAATAAAATAAGACCACAATAAATATTTATTTATATTTATTTATTGACATTTGTTATCTGGGTTTGTCCAACTGGGCTTGTGGCCCATTTTCAGTGGAGACCCAAGGAGAAAAGCTCCAGTAATACATTTTAAAACAAGTACAATTTTAAACAATATTGATATAATAGCAGTTATAGCAAAACGATTCACATATGTTGGGATACATGCATAAAGTTAAAGTTGCATTAAAAAGAATAATTTCAAAACTTTTCCCACCTTTAATGTGACCTATAATCTGTACAATTCAATTGAAAAATGAACAAATCTGTTAGGGGTAAAAATATAAAAAAAATAAAAAAACGTACAATACGCTGGTTACATAGCCCAGCCACTGGGGATGCACAAGCCAATGCATTTCTTTGTGCCGGTCCCAAGCCTGGATAAATGGGCAGGGTTACATCAGGAAGGGCATCCAGTGTAAAACCTTTGCCAAATGACATATGCAGACGACAATACAGATTTCTGTACCAGATCGGTCGAGTCCTGGGTTAACAATGACCACTACCAGTGCCATTAGCCAACAGGGTGTTGGTGGAAAGTGGGCTACTGTTGACCAAAGGAGGACATGCAGGTGGTTGGTGTGACAGAGCAAGATGCAGAGGACAGGAAGAAATGGAAACAGATGATCCACTGTGGTGACCACTAATGGGAACAGCCGAAAGAAGACAATGCTGGTTGAAGAAGATGCTGGTTGCGTAAGTGTTCACACCCTTAAACTAATACTTTGTTGTGTGTGCACACCCTTAAACTAATACTTTGTTGAAGCACCTTTTGATTCAATTACAGCATTCAGTCTTCTTGGGTACACATCTGCCATCAATTAAAGAGACTCTGATTAACCACAAATAAAGTTCAACTGTCCTAGTAGGATTTACCTGCTACAGCAAAAGCCATGGTTCACAGAGAGCTTACAAAGCATCAAAGGGATCTCATTGTTGAAAGGTATCAGTCAGGAGATGGGTACAAAACAATTTCCACAGCATTGGATATACCATGGAACACAGTGAAGACAGTCATCAAAAAGTGGAGAAAATATGGGACAACAGTGACGTTGCAAAGAATTGGCTGTCCCTCCAAAATTCATGAAAAGACAAGATGAAAACTGGTCAGGGACGCTGCCAAGAGACCTACAGCAACATCGAAGGAGCTGCAGGAATTTCTGGCAAGTATTGGTTGCATACTACATGTGACAACAATCTCCCGTATTCTGCATATGTCTGGACTATGGGGTAGGGTTGCAAGACAGAAGCCTTTTCTTACACAGAAAAACATCCAGGCCCAGCTACAATTTGCAAAACAATATATTGTCTCCCAAAAGCATGTAGGAAAATGTGTTATGGTCTGATGAGACCAAGGATGAACTTTATGGCCACAATTCCAAAAGGTACATTAGGCACAAAAACAAAACTTTGCATCACCAAAAGAACATCATCACCATGATGAAGCATGGTGGTGGCAGTATCATGCTTTGGGGTTGATTTTCTTCAGCTGGAATTGGGCTTTAGTCAAGGTGGAGGAAATTATGAACAGTTCCAAATACCAGTCACTTTTGACCCAAAACCTTCAGGTGTCTGCTAGAAAGCTGAAGATGAAGAGGGATTTCTCCTTTCAACATGACAATGACCCCAAGCATACATACAAATAAACAAAAGAATGGCTTCACCAGAAGAAAATTAAAGTTTTGGAATGGCCCAACCAGAGCCCAGACCTAAATCCAATAGAAAATCCATGGGGAGACCTGAAGAGGGCTATGCACAACAGATGCCCTCGCAATCTGACAGATATGGAGCACTTGTGCAAGGAAGAGTGGGGAAATACTGACAAGTCTAGATGTGCCATGCTGATAGACTCCTGCCCAAGAAGACTGAATGTTGTAATTAAACCAAAAGGTGGTTCAACAAAGTATTAGTTTAAGGGTCTGCACACACAACAAAGTATTAGTTTAAGGGTCTGCACACTTATGCAACCAGCGTATTGTATGTTTTTTATTTTTTATATTTTTTCCCCTAACAGATTTGTTTTTCAATTGAATTGTACAGGTTATAGGTCACATTAAAAGTTTTGAAATTATTTATTATGGTCTCATTTTTTATATCACAAAAAACAGGCATTTTAACAGGGGTGTGTAAACTTTTTATATCCACTGAATGACTTCATAAAGAGGTGTGTCATGCTTGCTGTCAGCTCATTGGAGCTCTGTAGCCTGTGTTTGCCCTTAGCTAAACACAACTAAGGAAGGGTGTGTGTCTGAGGCTGTATTGTCTTATTCCATGAAATACAGAGTGTGTTCCCATCCAGGGAGGGCCATTTTTGCTTAAAAGTGCTTACAGTAGCTAAATGGGTGTGCACAATGCACAGCGGGCATAAAAAAAAAAACACCGCAGGAAATAGCAGAACTATTTACATTTGAGCACCAGGTATGCATGGCATGCCTTGGGGCTTAAATAGGGAGGAAGTGGGAAGGGGAAACAGCAGTAGGAAGGCAATCAAGGACAACTAGCATAGTTGGCAGGTGGAATGTATCAGAATCAGACAACTACATATGCAGAAGCCCAGCACACTAATATAAACTATGCAAACATCTTACAGACTGTTTTTTACCACAAATTCTACACAGATGGGGGATTTTTAAGTGGCAAAAATAACTAAATATGTTAGTGGCTGCTGTTGCTTTACTCCATCAATATGTGCTAGAGACTGAGGGTGGTGAGGAGGAGAATGCTGACAACAGACCCACAGTGAGGAGGAAGAGAAGAGTGTACAGACCCAAGGTAACCTAGCAAGGCCTACATGAGCTGGAGACAGAGCACTATTGGATGGACAGGGACTTTCTACAGAAAATTGTTGAACTGTGCCAGCCACGCCTTACACACAGAACTAATAGAGGGGAACCCATCCCAGTGGATACCAAGGTATGTCTAGGCTTAAGAATACTAGCCACTGGTACCTTCCAAAGACCATCTGGGATATCATGGGGGTCTCACAGGCATCAGTGTCCAGGGTACTCCACCAGTTCCTGGATGCCATGACACAACATGCCAATGAGCACATATATTTCCCCACTGCCCATGTGGCGCTGACCACACGTATGGGTCTCTTCCACCATATAGCAGAATACCCTGAGGTAGTTAGTGCTATAGACTGCACACATATCCACATCAAAGCACCACCTGGTGAGCGGGGCAGGGTCTACATAAACCACAAGGGCTTCCCCTCCATCAACTGCCAGGTCATGTGCAATGCCCAGGGCATTATCATGAATGTGTGTGCTGGCAGCCCTGGAAGCTATCACAACTCCCACATCTGGCATTGCTTACAGCTGTATCAGGCATTTGCCAGGGGGGACATCCCATATGGCCATCTAGTGGGGGGATGCTGGCTATGCACTGGAACCGTGGCTGATGACACCCATCAGAAATGCACACACACCTGAACAAGAACACCATAATGAGGCACATGCACAAACCAGGATCATTGTACAGCATGTGTTTGGGATGCTCAGGTCATGGTTCTACTGCCTTGACATATCGGGTGGAGACTTGTAGTACTGTCCAGCTACATGTACACAAATGTTCATAGTATGTGCCATGCTACACAATATGATGCTGTGGAAACAGCTGCAGCAGGAACAGCACAGGGCAGGGCCACACAGACCCCTCCCCTACCATTGCCAAGGCCAGCACAGGCACAGAGGGACTCGGAGGAGGAACATCCTGAGCCTGGCCCTGTAGGCAGAAGGAGACATGCACAGTATGCCCAGGCCTTGGCAAAGAGGCAATGCATAGCACACACACTGACACTGTAGGGACCCAGGGACTGACATCTCTCTCTGACTCACACGTACAGTAAAAGAGATGCCAAACATGACAATACCTGAGCTTTACCATGCACAGGGAGTATACTGTGTGCATCCAACACAGTCAGACCTCTAGCACTGTCCGTAATATTGGCCCAGCAACAAGGTATGTCACTCTTCCTATCAATTAGTGAATGGAGTAGTATGTTCTCATACTTGTATGTATGATATGGATGCAAGCATGCAAGGGAATTGGGTGGCTGAATGGGACAGCAGACAGAACAAAAAGAACAAAGGTGAAGAGCAGGAACACGATGAGAGATAGCTTAAAATAAATCAATGATTTTATTGAATCCAGATAAAATGTAAGCGCTTTCGGCCAGAGCAATCTCCAGCCTTCATCAGACAAACAGCATAAGAGTGTATGGCAAAACCTTATATAATATTATAAATTTGCTGTACCAATTGACATGAAGTGCATTTCCTAATACATTGTTACCATAGGAACATTAAAGCGGAAATGCATTTACTAAAGACAATTATTTAAAAAAATGTACTATTTATAGCCACTGTGCAGTTAATGCAGCATTAAGCCCAATCTTAAACCATTACGTAGATGTACCATATATTGCTCTATAAAAATTAAATACAATATGCAAAACCGAAAAACAAATAATAAATGATCTTATGAAAAATATATGTGTATACAAGTTGGACTGCTAAATGAGTTAATGTTACCCTAGCATAAGAATGAGAGAAAGCGGATTCCTTCAAGTGTCGTCCGTTAGTCTATATTATTGCAGCGGACCCATATCGTACATAGGACTTGAAAAGTCCATAGAAAAATTGACTAAATTGCAACTCGTTAGTTGTATCATCGGTTATATGATAACCACTTAAGCACACACTTTATGGACAAGTTGTCATTGATACCTGGTGTGAGGTGTGCCCTAGTACGAACTTGCCACATGAGTTCGTCGATCTCTAGTTTGATTTGCCAAGGACCACCTCTAACTTCAGGCATCCTTTGATGCACGATAACAAAATTAAAAGTGTGCCCTATGCATTCCATTGTGTGCTTGGCTAGAGCGTTATTAACGTCTTGCTTACTTACAGCGTACATGTGTTCATATATCCTGGTCTTCAATTTGCGCTCCGTCTTACCAATGTAAAATGCTTTACATTGGTTGCAGAGAGCAGCATAAATGACTGATTTGGATTCACAGTTGAAAAAATTATTCACCTTATACGTTCTATTATTAATAGTGAATTGTGGTCCCACCTTAATGAATTTACATTGGGCACATGCACCACATTTATGCATACCATGTGGTCGGTTCGAAATAAGCCTACTAGGTGGTCTTTCTAAGATAGCTTTAAGATTTTGACCTCTCCTGTAGGTTAGTTTGGGTCTTGTACCCAAAATATTTGAAAGTGTGTTATCATGGTTGATGACATCCCAATTTTTATTAATAATTTCCTTGATTTTTTGAAAATCCAAGGAAAAAGTATGTATGAAAGACACAATATAGTTGTCTTTTTTTGAACGGTCATCACTGGATGGACTTGATGTGTTTAAAATTTCAATGGTTCCAGAAATCGCTTCTATTGTAGTGCAACACCCCTTCTCCCCAGTAGCACTACAATAGAAGCGATTTCTGGAACCATTGAAATTTTAAAGCTATCTTAGAAAGACCACCTAGTAGGCTTATTTCGAACCGACCACATGGTATGCATAAATGTGGTGCATGTGCCCAATGTAAATTCATTAAGGTGGGACCACAATTCACTATTAATAATAGAACGTATAAGGTGAATAATTTTTTCAACTGTGAATCCAAATCAGTCATTTATGCTGCTCTCTGCAACCAATGTAAAGCATTTTACATTGGTAAGACGGAGCGCAAATTGAAGACCAGGATATATGAACACATGTACGCTGTAAGTAAGCAAGACGTTAACAACGCTCTAGCCAAGCACACAATGGAATGCATAGGGCACACTTTTAATTTTGTTATCGTGCATCAAAGGATGCCTGAAGTTAGAGGTGGTCTTTGGCAAATCAAACTAGAGATCGACGAACTCATGTGGCAAGTTCGTACTAGGGCACACCTCACACCAGGTATCAATGACAACTTGTCCATAAAGTGTGTGCTTAAGTGGTTATCATATAACCGATGATACAACTAACGAGTTGCAATTTAGTCAAATTTTTCTATGGACTTTTCAAGTCCTATGTACGATATGGGTCCGTTGCAATAATATAGACTAACGGACGTACACTTGGAAGGGAATCCGCTTTCTCTCATTCTTATGCTAGGGGTAACATTAACTCATTTAGCAGTCCAACTTGTATACACATATATTTTTCATAAGATCATTTATTATTTGTTTTTCGGTTTTGCATATTGTATTTAATTTTTATAGAGCAATATATGGTACATCTACGTAATGGTTTAAGATTGGGCTTAATGCTGCATTAACTGCACAGTGGCTATAAATAGTACATTTTTTTAAATAATTGTCTTTAGTAAATGCATTTCCGCTTTAATGTTCCTATGGTAACAATGTATTAGGAAATGCACTTCATGTCAATTGGTACAGCAAATTTATAATATTATATAAGGTTTTGCCATACACTCTTATGCTGTTTGTCTGATGAAGGCTGGAGATTGCTCTGGCCGAAAGCGCTTACATTTTATCTGGATTCAATAAAATCATTGATTTATTTTAAGCTATCTCTCATCGTGTTCCTGCTCTTCACCTTTGTTCTTTTTGTGGATTTTACAAGTTTATCGTGTGTATATAGTGTTTGGGACAGCAGACAGCTGACAGCTATATGGGACAGCAGGAAATTCATAACAAATACTGGTGTCAACATACTAGGCAGCACTACACAAGGAGACATCCCCCATTGCAGTACATGTGATGGCCCAGAGAACTGTAGGTGTCAATAG